>NW_027100137.1:0-73456 GCF_031753505.1 Anomalospiza imberbis
CCCTACCCTACATTACAAATTTCCAGGCCCCGGGACATGCCCCGCTATATACCTACACCAGGCTATGCAGCAGGGCAGAGCAGCTCCAGGCCAAACACCCAGACACCCGTGACACAGAACAAGACAAACAAGGGGACACAACGGGGGGAGAGAGCCCTGGGCGAGAAAAGAAGGCCCTCAGGGAGCCAGAGGCTGCCGAATGAGAGTACCTAGGTGAGACTGATGGCGGGCCTATAAGGCTCAGGGAACCCTGCAGGAAGGAAGAAGATGCTAACTGAATGACCTATTCCAAGCAACGCAGAGACGGATGCCCGAGAACCCTAGGGTCAGAATGCTCTACGGATCTTCGCATTGGTACCCGTCCTAATCTGCTAGGACGGATGGTTGCAGTGCACAGCTGTCGAGAACAGCTCAGAACAAGACCTCAAAAGACAGCTGACCGGATGCTGCGCCGATGCCCGCCCGGGCTCCCGAGTCAAAGGAAAGAAGGAATCGGCACTGGGCCGAGGAACACAGATGAGATCAGAGAGGCAAAGATGGACACCTGGGCTTCTGATAAGCCCCTCAAAGGACTAAGGCAAAAGACACAGAAGGCACGACGGACAAGTGACACACCGTGCACCGGCACTGCTCTGCCCTGAGCACTTCAGCACTGGGAGGCTTTTCCTTTATGTGGCCTAAGGGGCCACCCCCATCTCCAAAGCTGCCTCAGAAAGCCCTCCCAGCGCCTCGCTTTCATCCCCCTCTCAGCCTCCTAGCCCCCGACTTATCTCTCGGACGTCCGGGGTGAGAATCCACGTCGGCTGCGAAGGAAGGCCGCCTCGCCCGCTGGCAGTTTCCTTGAGTCACCGACCTGGGGCCCCTTTGCTGAGCTGCAAGCAAGAACACCAAACATCACTGCACGATCTTAGCCGCACAGCGGCCAGTAAGCAACAATTCTGCTACTCACCGTTCCCCTAAGAACGCCCGGCTCCTCGGGCCCCAGGCTTCGGCCACGCCCGGAGGCCGACGAACTCGTGGCAGGGTCTGCCTGGGTGAAGAGGAGACGAGGTGAGGTGGCATTGCTGAAACTCGAGCGGACCCTGGCACCTCCTCAATAGCTCCCCGACTCACAGCAAGTCCTCGGCCGCTCCTGAAGGCTCCCCGGGTGACACCCTCAAATGACCGAGATCAAGGCTTCATCACAGAGCCGTGTCCTGCCTCCGAATTCCCACGAGAGCGACGAAGTGGGTCTGTGGGCCACTTGCTGAGGGGGTCTCGGCGTAACACGAGCGGCCCGCCTAGAGCACACAGACAAGAATGGAGGCTAAGAGCTGCACCAGAAATTGAGACCTGAGCACTAACAACTGCTGCCAGCCACCGGTCACTGCTCACCTTGCCCACTTACCTTGACTGCTAAGAGCTGCCTTTAGTTCCTAAAAATAAAGACACAGAACAATGCTGTAACACAGAGGCACCATTTTCGCTTCCCCCGCAAAGACAAACGGTGACTCACCTTCTCGGGGGGACCCTCTGCCACCGATTCCATCTGGCTGCATCTGAAAGAATGTAAGGACAAAAATCAGGGCACTGCAGGAGAACTTCTCAGCTCCAGACATCCTGCATCAATCTACAAATCCCATCTAGAGTCCAAAGACGCCCTACATTACAAATTTCCAGGCCCCGGGACATGCCCCGCTATATACCTACACCAGGCTATGCAGCAGGGCAGAGCAGCTCCAGGCCAAACACCCAGACACCCGTGACACAGAACAAGACAAACAAGGGGACACAACGGGGGGAGAGAGCCCTGGGCGAGAAAAGAAGGCCCTCAGGGAGCCAGAGGCTGCCGAATGAGAGTACCTAGGTGAGACTGATGGCGGGCCTATAAGGCTCAGGGAACCCTGCAGGAAGGAAGAAGATGCTAACTGAATGACCTATTCCAAGCAACGCAGAGACGGATGCCGAGAACCCTAGGGTCAGAATGCTCTACGGATCTTCGCATTGGTACCCGTCCTAATCTGCTAGGACGGATGGTTGCAGTGCACAGCTGTCGAGAACAGCTCAGAACAAGACCTCAAAAGACAGCTGACCGGATGCTGCGCCGATGCCCGCCCGGGCTCCCGAGTCAAAGGAAAGAAGGAATCGGCACTGGGCCGAGGAACACAGATGAGATCAGAGAGGCAAAGATGGACACCTGGGCTTCTGATAAGCCCTCAAAGGACTAAGGCAAAAGACACAGAAGGCACGACGGACAAGTGACACACCGTGCACCGGCACTGCTCTGCCCTGAGCACTTCAGCACTGGGAGGCTTTTCCTTTATGTGGCCTAAGGGGCCACCCCCATCTCCAAAGCTGCCTCAGAAAGCCCTCCCAGCGCCTCGCTTTCATCCCCCTCTCAGCCTCCTAGCCCCCGACTTATCTCTCGGACGTCCGGGGTGAGAATCCACGTCGGCTGTGAAGGAAGGCCGCCTCGCCCGCTGGCAGTTTCCTTGAGTCACCGACCTGGGGCCCCTTTGCTGAGCTGCAAGCAAGAACACCAAACATCACTGCACGATCTTAGCCGCACAGCGGCCAGTAAGCAACAATTCTGCTACTCACCGTTCCCCTAAGAACGCCCGGCTCCTCGGGCCCCAGGCTTCGGCCGCGCCCGGAGGCCGACGAACTCGTGGCAGGGTCTGCCTGGGTGAAGAGGAGACGAGGTGAGGTGGCATTGCTGAAACTCGAGCGGACCCTGGCACCTCCTCAATAGCTCCCCGACTCACAGCAAGTCCTCGGCCGCTCCTGAAGGCTCCCCGGGTGACACCCTCAAATGACCGAGACCAAGGCTTCATCACAGAGCCGTGTCCTGCCTCCGAATTCCCACGAGAGCGACGAAGTGGGTCTGTGGGCCACTTGCTGAGGGGGTCTCGGCGTAACACGAGCGGCCCGCCTAGAGCACACAGACAAGAATGGAGGCTAAGAGCTGCACCAGAAATTGAGACCTGAGCACTAACAACTGCTGCCAGCCACCGGTCACTGCTCACCTTGCCCACTTACCTTGACTGCTAAGAGCTGCCTTTAGTTCCTAAAAATAAAGACACAGAACAATGCTGTAACACAGAGGCACCATTTTCGCTTCCCCCGCAAAGACAAACGGTGACTCACCTTCTCGGGGGGACCCTCTGCCACCGATTCCATCTGGCTGCATCTGAAAGAATGTAAGGACAAAAATCAGGGCACTGCAGGAGAACTTCTCAGCTCCAGACATCCTGCATCAATCTACAAATCCCATCTAGAGTCCAAAGACGCCCTACATTACAAATTTCCAGGCCCCGGGACATGCCCCGCTATATACCTACACCAGGCTATGCAGCAGGGCAGAGCAGCTCCAGGCCAAACACCCAGACACCCGTGACACAGAACAAGACAAACAAGGGGACACAACGGGGGGAGAGAGCCCTGGGCGAGAAAAGAAGGCCCTCAGGGAGCCAGAGGCTGCCGAATGAGAGTACCTAGGTGAGACTGATGGCGGGCCTATAAGGCTCAGGGAACCCTGCAGGAAGGAAGAAGATGCTAACTGAATGACCTATTCCAAGCAACGCAGAGACGGATGCCCGAGAACCCTAGGGTCAGAATGCTCTACGGATCTTCGCATTGGTACCCGTCCTAATCTGCTAGGACGGATGGTTGCAGTGCACAGCTGTCGAGAACAGCTCAGAACAAGACCTCAAAAGACAGCTGACCGGATGCTGCGCCGATGCCCGCCCGGGCTCCCGAGTCAAAGGAAAGAAGGAATCGGCACTGGGCCGAGGAACACAGATGAGATCAGAGAGGCAAAGATGGACACCTGGGCTTCTGATAAGCCCCTCAAAGGACTAAGGCAAAAGACACAGAAGGCACGACGGACAAGTGACACACCGTGCACCGGCACTGCTCTGCCCTGAGCACTTCAGCACTGGGAGGCTTTTCCTTTATGTGGCCTAAGGGGCCACCCCCATCTCCAAAGCTGCCTCAGAAAGCCCTCCCAGCGCCTCGCTTTCATCCCCCTCTCAGCCTCCTAGCCCCCGACTTATCTCTCGGACGTCCGGGGTGAGAATCCACGTCGGCTGCGAAGGAAGGCCGCCTCGCCCGCTGGCAGTTTCCTTGAGTCACCGACCTGGGGCCCCTTTGCTGAGCTGCAAGCAAGAACACCAAACATCACTGCACGATCTTAGCCGCACAGCGGCCAGTAAGCAACAATTCTGCTACTCACCGTTCCCCTAAGAACGCCCGGCTCCTCGGGCCCCAGGCTTCGGCCGCGCCCGGAGGCCGACGAACTCGTGGCAGGGTCTGCCTGGGTGAAGAGGAGACGAGGTGAGGTGGCATTGCTGAAACTCGAGCGGACCCTGGCACCTCCTCAATAGCTCCCCGACTCACAGCAAGTCCTCGGCCGCTCCTGAAGGCTCCCCGGGTGACACCCTCAAATGACCGAGATCAAGGCTTCATCACAGAGCCGTGTCCTGCCTCCGAATTCCCACGAGAGCGACGAAGTGGGTCTGTGGGCCACTTGCTGAGGGGGTCTCGGCGTAACACGAGCGGCCCGCCTAGAGCACACAGACAAGAATGGAGGCTAAGAGCTGCACCAGAAATTGAGACCTGAGCACTAACAACTGCTGCCAGCCACCGGTCACTGCTCACCTTGCCCACTTACCTTGACTGCTAAGAGCTGCCTTTAGTTCCTAAAAATAAAGACACAGAACAATGCTGTAACACAGAGGCACCATTTTCGCTTCCCCCGCAAAGACAAACGGTGACTCACCTTCTCGGGGGGACCCTCTGCCACCGATTCCATCTGGCTGCATCTGAAAGAATGTAAGGACAAAAATCAGGGCACTGCAGGAGAACTTCTCAGCTCCAGACATCCTGCATCAATCTACAAATCCCATCTAGAGTCCAAAGACGCCCTACATTACAAATTTCCAGGCCCCGGGACATGCCCCGCTATATACCTACACCAGGCTATGCAGCAGGGCAGAGCAGCTCCAGGCCAAACACCCAGACACCCGTGACACAGAACAAGACAAACAAGGGGACACAACGGGGGGAGAGAGCCCTGGGCGAGAAAAGAAGGCCCTCAGGGAGCCAGAGGCTGCCGAATGAGAGTACCTAGGTGAGACTGATGGCTGGCCTATAAGGCTCAGGGAACCCTGCAGGAAGGAAGAAGATGCTAACTGAATGACCTATTCCAAGCAACGCAGAGACGGATGCCCGAGAACCCTAGGGTCAGAATGCTCTACGGATCTTCGCATTGGTACCCGTCCTAATCTGCTAGGACGGATGGTTGCAGTGCACAGCTGTCGAGAACAGCTCAGAACAAGACCTCAAAAGACAGCTGACCGGATGCTGCGCCGATGCCCGCCCGGGCTCCCGAGTCAAAGGAAAGAAGGAATCGGCACTGGGCCGAGGAACACAGATGAGATCAGAGAGGCAAAGATGGACACCTGGGCTTCTGATAAGCCCCTCAAAGGACTAAGGCAAAAGACACAGAAGGCACGACGGACAAGTGACACACCGTGCACCGGCACTGCTCTGCCCTGAGCACTTCAGCACTGGGAGGCTTTTCCTTTATGTGGCCTAAGGGGCCACCCCCATCTCCAAAGCTGCCTCAGAAAGCCCTCCCAGCGCCTCGCTTTCATCCCCCTCTCAGCCTCCTAGCCCCCGACTTATCTCTCGGACGTCCGGGGTGAGAATCCACGTCGGCTGCGAAGGAAGGCCGCCTCGCCCGCTGGCAGTTTCCTTGAGTCACCGACCTGGGGCCCCTTTGCTGAGCTGCAAGCAAGAACACCAAACATCACTGCACGATCTTAGCCGCACAGCGGCCAGTAAGCAACAATTCTGCTACTCACCGTTCCCCTAAGAACGCCCGGCTCCTCGGGCCCCAGGCTTCGGCCGCGCCCGGAGGCCGACGAACTCGTGGCAGGGTCTGCCTGGGTGAAGAGGAGACGAGGTGAGGTGGCATTGCTGAAACTCGAGCGGACCCTGGCACCTCCTCAATAGCTCCCCGACT
This sequence comes from Anomalospiza imberbis, assembly GCF_031753505.1. Taxonomy (NCBI): domain Eukaryota; kingdom Metazoa; phylum Chordata; class Aves; order Passeriformes; family Viduidae; genus Anomalospiza; species Anomalospiza imberbis. The sequence continues at coordinate 6,008 of NW_027100137.1, forward strand.
CACAGCAAGTCCTCGGCCGCTCCTGAAGGCTCCCCGGGTGACACCCTCAAATGACCGAGATCAAGGCTTCATCACAGAGCCGTGTCCTGCCTCCGAATTCCCACGAGAGCGACGAAGTGGGTCTGTGGGCCACTTGCTGAGGGGGTCTCGGCGTAACACGAGCGGCCCGCCTAGAGCACACAGACAAGAATGGAGGCTAAGAGCTGCACCAGAAATTGAGACCTGAGCACTAACAACTGCTGCCAGCCACCGGTCACTGCTCACCTTGCCCACTTACCTTGACTGCTAAGAGCTGCCTTTAGTTCCTAAAAATAAAGACACAGAACAATGCTGTAACACAGAGGCACCATTTTCGCTTCCCCCGCAAAGACAAACGGTGACTCACCTTCTCGGGGGGACCCTCTGCCACCGATTCCATCTGGCTGCATCTGAAAGAATGTAAGGACAAAAATCAGGGCACTGCAGGAGAACTTCTCAGCTCCAGACATCCTGCATCAATCTACAAATCCCATCTAGAGTCCAAAGACGCCCTACATTACAAATTTCCAGGCCCCGGGACATGCCCCGCTATATACCTACACCAGGCTATGCAGCAGGGCAGAGCAGCTCCAGGCCAAACACCCAGACACCCGTGACACAGAACAAGACAAACAAGGGGACACAACGGGGGGAGAGAGCCCTGGGCGAGAAAAGAAGGCCCTCAGGGAGCCAGAGGCTGCCGAATGAGAGTACCTAGGTGAGACTGATGGCGGGCCTATAAGGCTCAGGGAACCCTGCAGGAAGGAAGAAGATGCTAACTGAATGACCTATTCCAAGCAACGCAGAGACGGATGCCCGAGAACCCTAGGGTCAGAATGCTCTACGGATCTTCGCATTGGTACCCGTCCTAATCTGCTAGGACGGATGGTTGCAGTGCACAGCTGTCGAGAACAGCTCAGAACAAGACCTCAAAAGACAGCTGACCGGATGCTGCGCCGATGCCCGCCCGGGCTCCCGAGTCAAAGGAAAGAAGGAATCGGCACTGGGCCGAGGAACACAGATGAGATCAGAGAGGCAAAGATGGACACCTGGGCTTCTGATAAGCCCCTCAAAGGACTAAGGCAAAAGACACAGAAGGCACGACGGACAAGTGACACACCGTGCACCGGCACTGCTCTGCCCTGAGCACTTCAGCACTGGGAGGCTTTTCCTTTATGTGGCCTAAGGGGCCACCCCCATCTCCAAAGCTGCCTCAGAAAGCCCTCCCAGCGCCTCGCTTTCATCCCCCTCTCAGCCTCCTAGCCCCCGACTTATCTCTCGGACGTCCGGGGTGAGAATCCACGTCGGCTGCGAAGGAAGGCCGCCTCGCCCGCTGGCAGTTTCCTTGAGTCACCGACCTGGGGCCCCTTTGCTGAGCTGCAAGCAAGAACACCAAACATCACTGCACGATCTTAGCCGCACAGCGGCCAGTAAGCAACAATTCTGCTACTCACCGTTCCCCTAAGAACGCCCGGCTCCTCGGGCCCCAGGCTTCGGCCACGCCCGGAGGCCGACGAACTCGTGGCAGGGTCTGCCTGGGTGAAGAGGAGACGAGGTGAGGTGGCATTGCTGAAACTCGAGCGGACCCTGGCACCTCCTCAATAGCTCCCCGACTCACAGCAAGTCCTCGGCCGCTCCTGAAGGCTCCCCGGGTGACACCCTCAAATGACCGAGATCAAGGCTTCATCACAGAGCCGTGTCCTGCCTCCGAATTCCCACGAGAGCGACGAAGTGGGTCTGTGGGCCACTTGCTGAGGGGGTCTCGGCGTAACACGAGCGGCCCGCCTAGAGCACACAGACAAGAATGGAGGCTAAGAGCTGCACCAGAAATTGAGACCTGAGCACTAACAACTCTGCTGCAGCCACCGGTCACTGCTCACCTTGCCCACTTACCTTGACTGCTAAGAGCTGCCTTTAGTTCCTAAAAATAAAGACACAGAACAATGCTGTAACACAGAGGCACCATTTTCGCTTCCCCCGCAAAGACAAACGGTGACTCACCTTCTCGGGGGGACCCTCTGCCACCGATTCCATCTGGCTGCATCTGAAAGAATGTAAGGACAAAAATCAGGGCACTGCAGGAGAACTTCTCAGCTCCAGACATCCTGCATCAATCTACAAATCCCATCTAGAGTCCAAAGACGCCCTACATTACAAATTTCCAGGCCCCGGGACATGCCCCGCTATATACCTACACCAGGCTATGCAGCAGGGCAGAGCAGCTCCAGGCCAAACACCCAGACACCCGTGACACAGAACAAGACAAACAAGGGGACACAACGGGGGGAGAGAGCCCTGGGCGAGAAAAGAAGGCCCTCAGGGAGCCAGAGGCTGCCGAATGAGAGTACCTAGGTGAGACTGATGGCGGGCCTATAAGGCTCAGGGAACCCTGCAGGAAGGAAGAAGATGCTAACTGAATGACCTATTCCAAGCAACGCAGAGACGGATGCCCGAGAACCCTAGGGTCAGAATGCTCTACGGATCTTCGCATTGGTACCCCGTCCTAATCTGCTAGGACGGATGGTTGCAGTGCACAGCTGTCGAGAACAGCTCAGAACAAGACCTCAAAAGACAGCTGACCGGATGCTGCGCCGATGCCCGCCCGGGCTCCCGAGTCAAAGGAAAGAAGGAATCGGCACTGGGCCGAGGAACACAGATGAGATCAGAGAGGCAAAGATGGACACCTGGGCTTCTGATAAGCCCCTCAAAGGACTAAGGCAAAAGACACAGAAGGCACGACGGACAAGTGACACACCGTGCACCGGCACTGCTCTGCCCTGAGCACTTCAGCACTGGGAGGCTTTTCCTTTATGTGGCCTAAGGGGCCACCCCCATCTCCAAAGCTGCCTCAGAAAGCCCTCCCAGCGCCTCGCTTTCATCCCCCTCTCAGCCTCCTAGCCCCCGACTTATCTCTCGGACGTCCGGGGTGAGAATCCACGTCGGCTGCGAAGGAAGGCCGCCTCGCCCGCTGGCAGTTTCCTTGAGTCACCGACCTGGGGCCCCTTTGCTGAGCTGCAAGCAAGAACACCAAACATCACTGCACGATCTTAGCCGCACAGCGGCCAGTAAGCAACAATTCTGCTACTCACCGTTCCCCTAAGAACGCCCGGCTCCTCGGGCCCCAGGCTTCGGCCGCGCCCGGAGGCCGACGAACTCGTGGCAGGGTCTGCCTGGGTGAAGAGGAGACGAGGTGAGGTGGCATTGCTGAAACTCGAGCGGACCCTGGCACCTCCTCAATAGCTCCCCGACTCACAGCAAGTCCTCGGCCGCTCCTGAAGGCTCCCCGGGTGACACCCTCAAATGACCGAGACCAAGGCTTCATCACAGAGCCGTGTCCTGCCTCCGAATTCCCACGAGAGCGACGAAGTGGGTCTGTGGGCCACTTGCTGAGGGGGTCTCGGCGTAACACGAGCGGCCCGCCTAGAGCACACAGACAAGAATGGAGGCTAAGAGCTGCACCAGAAATTGAGACCTGAGCACTAACAACTGCTGCCAGCCACCGGTCACTGCTCACCTTGCCCACTTACCTTGACTGCTAAGAGCTGCCTTTAGTTCCTAAAAATAAAGACACAGAACAATGCTGTAACACAGAGGCACCATTTTCGCTTCCCCCGCAAAGACAAACGGTGACTCACCTTCTCGGGGGGACCCTCTGCCACCGATTCCATCTGGCTGCATCTGAAAGAATGTAAGGACAAAAATCAGGGCACTGCAGGAGAACTTCTCAGCTCCAGACATCCTGCATCAATCTACAAATCCCATCTAGAGTCCAAAGACGCCCTACATTACAAATTTCCAGGCCCCGGGACATGCCCCGCTATATACCTACACCAGGCTATGCAGCAGGGCAGAGCAGCTCCAGGCCAAACACCCAGACACCCGTGACACAGAACAAGACAAACAAGGGGACACAACGGGGGGAGAGAGCCCTGGGCGAGAAAAGAAGGCCCTCAGGGAGCCAGAGGCTGCCGAATGAGAGTACCTAGGTGAGACTGATGGCGGGCCTATAAGGCTCAGGGAACCCTGCAGGAAGGAAGAAGATGCTAACTGAATGACCTATTCCAAGCAACGCAGAGACGGATGCCCGAGAACCCTAGGGTCAGAATGCTCTACGGATCTTCGCATTGGTACCCGTCCTAATCTGCTAGGACGGATGGTTGCAGTGCACAGCTGTCGAGAACAGCTCAGAACAAGACCTCAAAAGACAGCTGACCGGATGCTGCGCCGATGCCCGCCCGGGCTCCCGAGTCAAAGGAAAGAAGGAATCGGCACTGGGCCGAGGAACACAGATGAGATCAGAGAGGCAAAGATGGACACCTGGGCTTCTGATAAGCCCCTCAAAGGACTAAGGCAAAAGACACAGAAGGCACGACGGACAAGTGACACACCGTGCACCGGCACTGCTCTGCCCTGAGCACTTCAGCACTGGGAGGCTTTTCCTTTATGTGGCCTAAGGGGCCACCCCCATCTCCAAAGCTGCCTCAGAAAGCCCTCCCAGCGCCTCGCTTTCATCCCCCTCTCAGCCTCCTAGCCCCCGACTTATCTCTCGGACGTCCGGGGTGAGAATCCACGTCGGCTGCGAAGGAAGGCCGCCTCGCCCGCTGGCAGTTTCCTTGAGTCACCGACCTGGGGCCCCTTTGCTGAGCTGCAAGCAAGAACACCAAACATCACTGCACGATCTTAGCCGCACAGCGGCCAGTAAGCAACAATTCTGCTACTCACCGTTCCCCTAAGAACGCCCGGCTCCTCGGGCCCCAGGCTTCGGCCGCGCCCGGAGGCCGACGAACTCGTGGCAGGGTCTGCCTGGGTGAAGAGGAGACGAGGTGAGGTGGCATTGCTGAAACTCGAGCGGACCCTGGCACCTCCTCAATAGCTCCCCGACTCACAGCAAGTCCTCGGCCGCTCCTGAAGGCTCCCCGGGTGACACCCTCAAATGACCGAGACCAAGGCTTCATCACAGAGCCGTGTCCTGCCTCCGAATTCCCACGAGAGCGACGAAGTGGGTCTGTGGGCCACTTGCTGAGGGGGTCTCGGCGTAACACGAGCGGCCCGCCTAGAGCACACAGACAAGAATGGAGGCTAAGAGCTGCACCAGAAATTGAGACCTGAGCACTAACAACTGCTGCCAGCCACCGGTCACTGCTCACCTTGCCCACTTACCTTGACTGCTAAGAGCTGCCTTTAGTTCCTAAAAATAAAGACACAGAACAATGCTGTAACACAGAGGCACCATTTTCGCTTCCCCCGCAAAGACAAACGGTGACTCACCTTCTCGGGGGGACCCTCTGCCACCGATTCCATCTGGCTGCATCTGAAAGAATGTAAGGACAAAAATCAGGGCACTGCAGGAGAACTTCTCAGCTCCAGACATCCTGCATCAATCTACAAATCCCATCTAGAGTCCAAAGACGCCCTACATTACAAATTTCCAGGCCCCGGGACATGCCCCGCTATATACCTACACCAGGCTATGCAGCAGGGCAGAGCAGCTCCAGGCCAAACACCCAGACACCCGTGACACAGAACAAGACAAACAAGGGGACACAACGGGGGGAGAGAGCCCTGGGCGAGAAAAGAAGGCCCTCAGGGAGCCAGAGGCTGCCGAATGAGAGTACCTAGGTGAGACTGATGGCGGGCCTATAAGGCTCAGGGAACCCTGCAGGAAGGAAGAAGATGCTAACTGAATGACCTATTCCAAGCAACGCAGAGACGGATGCCCGAGAACCCTAGGGTCAGAATGCTCTACGGATCTTCGCATTGGTACCCGTCCTAATCTGCTAGGACGGATGGTTGCAGTGCACAGCTGTCGAGAACAGCTCAGAACAAGACCTCAAAAGACAGCTGACCGGATGCTGCGCCGATGCCCGCCCGGGCTCCCGAGTCAAAGGAAAGAAGGAATCGGCACTGGGCCGAGGAACACAGATGAGATCAGAGAGGCAAAGATGGACACCTGGGCTTCTGATAAGCCCCTCAAAGGACTAAGGCAAAAGACACAGAAGGCACGACGGACAAGTGACACACCGTGCACCGGCACTGCTCTGCCCTGAGCACTTCAGCACTGGGAGGCTTTTCCTTTATGTGGCCTAAGGGGCCACCCCCATCTCCAAAGCTGCCTCAGAAAGCCCTCCCAGCGCCTCGCTTTCATCCCCCTCTCAGCCTCCTAGCCCCCGACTTATCTCTCGGACGTCCGGGGTGAGAATCCACGTCGGCTGCGAAGGAAGGCCGCCTCGCCCGCTGGCAGTTTCCTTGAGTCACCGACCTGGGGCCCCTTTGCTGAGCTGCAAGCAAGAACACCAAACATCACTGCACGATCTTAGCCGCACAGCGGCCAGTAAGCAACAATTCTGCTACTCACCGTTCCCCTAAGAACGCCCGGCTCCTCGGGCCCCAGGCTTCGGCCGCGCCCGGAGGCCGACGAACTCGTGGCAGGGTCTGCCTGGGTGAAGAGGAGACGAGGTGAGGTGGCATTGCTGAAACTCGAGCGGACCCTGGCACCTCCTCAATAGCTCCCCGACTCACAGCAAGTCCTCGGCCGCTCCTGAAGGCTCCCCGGGTGACACCCTCAAATGACCGAGATCAAGGCTTCATCACAGAGCCGTGTCCTGCCTCCGAATTCCCACGAGAGCGACGAAGTGGGTCTGTGGGCCACTTGCTGAGGGGGTCTCGGCGTAACACGAGCGGCCCGCCTAGAGCACACAGACAAGAATGGAGGCTAAGAGCTGCACCAGAAATTGAGACCTGAGCACTAACAACTGCTGCCAGCCACCGGTCACTGCTCACCTTGCCCACTTACCTTGACTGCTAAGAGCTGCCTTTAGTTCCTAAAAATAAAGACACAGAACAATGCTGTAACACAGAGGCACCATTTTCGCTTCCCCCGCAAAGACAAACGGTGACTCACCTTCTCGGGGGGACCCTCTGCCACCGATTCCATCTGGCTGCATCTGAAAGAATGTAAGGACAAAAATCAGGGCACTGCAGGAGAACTTCTCAGCTCCAGACATCCTGCATCAATCTACAAATCCCATCTAGAGTCCAAAGACGCCCTACATTACAAATTTCCAGGCCCCGGGACATGCCCCGCTATATACCTACACCAGGCTATGCAGCAGGGCAGAGCAGCTCCAGGCCAAACACCCAGACACCCGTGACACAGAACAAGACAAACAAGGGGACACAACGGGGGGAGAGAGCCCTGGGCGAGAAAAGAAGGCCCTCAGGGAGCCAGAGGCTGCCGAATGAGAGTACCTAGGTGAGACTGATGGCGGGCCTATAAGGCTCAGGGAACCCTGCAGGAAGGAAGAAGATGCTAACTGAATGACCTATTCCAAGCAACGCAGAGACGGATGCCCGAGAACCCTAGGGTCAGAATGCTCTACGGATCTTCGCATTGGTACCCGTCCTAATCTGCTAGGACGGATGGTTGCAGTGCACAGCTGTCGAGAACAGCTCAGAACAAGACCTCAAAAGACAGCTGACCGGATGCTGCGCCGATGCCCGCCCGGGCTCCCGAGTCAAAGGAAAGAAGGAATCGGCACTGGGCCGAGGAACACAGATGAGATCAGAGAGGCAAAGATGGACACCTGGGCTTCTGATAAGCCCCTCAAAGGACTAAGGCAAAAGACACAGAAGGCACGACGGACAAGTGACACACCGTGCACCGGCACTGCTCTGCCCTGAGCACTTCAGCACTGGGAGGCTTTTCCTTTATGTGGCCTAAGGGGCCACCCCCATCTCCAAAGCTGCCTCAGAAAGCCCTCCCAGCGCCTCGCTTTCATCCCCCTCTCAGCCTCCTAGCCCCCAACTTATCTCTCGGACGTCCGGGGTGAGAATCCACGTCGGCTGCGAAGGAAGGCCGCCTCGCCCGCTGGCAGTTTCCTTGAGTCACCGACCTGGGGCCCCTTTGCTGAGCTGCAAGCAAGAACACCAAACATCACTGCACGATCTTAGCCGCACAGCGGCCAGTAAGCAACAATTCTGCTACTCACCGTTCCCCTAAGAACGCCCGGCTCCTCGGGCCCCAGGCTTCGGCCGCGCCCGGAGGCCGACGAACTCGTGGCAGGGTCTGCCTGGGTGAAGAGGAGACGAGGTGAGGTGGCATTGCTGAAACTCGAGCGGACCCTGGCACCTCCTCAATAGCTCCCCGACTCACAGCAAGTCCTCGGCCGCTCCTGAAGGCTCCCCGGGTGACACCCTCAAATGACCGAGATCAAGGCTTCATCACAGAGCCGTGTCCTGCCTCCGAATTCCCACGAGAGCGACGAAGTGGGTCTGTGGGCCACTTGCTGAGGGGGTCTCGGCGTAACACGAGCGGCCCGCCTAGAGCACACAGACAAGAATGGAGGCTAAGAGCTGCACCAGAAATTGAGACCTGAGCACTAACAACTGCTGCCAGCCACCGGTCACTGCTCACCTTGCCCACTTACCTTGACTGCTAAGAGCTGCCTTTAGTTCCTAAAAATAAAGACACAGAACAATGCTGTAACACAGAGGCACCATTTTCGCTTCCCCCGCAAAGACAAACGGTGACTCACCTTCTCGGGGGGACCCTCTGCCACCGATTCCATCTGGCTGCATCTGAAAGAATGTTAGGACAAAAATCAGGGCACTGCAGGAGAACTTCACAGCTCCAGACATCCTGCATCAATCTACAAATCCCATCTAGAGTCCAAAGACGCCCTACATTACAAATTTCCAGGCCCCGGGACATGCCCCGCTATATACCTACACCAGGCTATGCAGCAGGGCAGAGCAGCTCCAGGCCAAACACCCAGACACCCGTGACACAGAACAAGACAAACAAGGGGACACAACGGGGGAGAGAGCCCCTGGGCGAGAAAAGAAGGCCCTCAGGGAGCCAGAGGCTGCCGAATGAGAGTACCTAGGTGAGACTGATGGCGGGCCTATAAGGCTCAGGGAACCCTGCAGGAAGGAAGAAGATGCTAACTGAATGACCTATTCCAAGCAACGCAGAGACGGATGCCCGAGAACCCTAGGGTCAGAATGCTCTACGGATCTTCGCATTGGTACCCGTCCTAATCTGCTAGGACGGATGGTTGCAGTGCACAGCTGTCGAGAACAGCTCAGAACAAGACCTCAAAAGACAGCTGACCGGATGCTGCGCCGATGCCCGCCCGGGCTCCCGAGTCAAAGGAAAGAAGGAATCGGCACTGGGCCGAGGAACACAGATGAGATCAGAGAGGCAAAGATGGACACCTGGGCTTCTGATAAGCCCCTCAAAGGACTAAGGCAAAAGACACAGAAGGCACGACGGACAAGTGACACACCGTGCACCGGCACTGCTCTGCCCTGAGCACTTCAGCACTGGGAGGCTTTTCCTTTATGTGGCCTAAGGGGCCACCCCCATCTCCAAAGCTGCCTCAGAAAGCCCTCCCAGCGCCTCGCTTTCATCCCCCTCTCAGCCTCCTAGCCCCCGACTTATCTCTCGGACGTCCGGGGTGAGAATCCACGTCGGCTGCGAAGGAAGGCCGCCTCGCCCGCTGGCAGTTTCCTTGAGTCACCGACCTGGGGCCCCTTTGCTGAGCTGCAAGCAAGAACACCAAACATCACTGCACGATCTTAGCCGCACAGCGGCCAGTAAGCAACAATTCTGCTACTCACCGTTCCCCTAAGAACGCCCGGCTCCTCGGGCCCCAGGCTTCGGCCGCGCCCGGAGGCCGACGAACTCGTGGCAGGGTCTGCCTGGGTGAAGAGGAGACGAGGTGAGGTGGCATTGCTGAAACTCGAGCGGACCCTGGCACCTCCTCAATAGCTCCCCGACTCACAGCAAGTCCTCGGCCGCTCCTGAAGGCTCCCCGGGTGACACCCTCAAATGACCGAGACCAAGGCTTCATCACAGAGCCGTGTCCTGCCTCCGAATTCCCACGAGAGCGACGAAGTGGGTCTGTGGGCCACTTGCTGAGGGGGTCTCGGCGTAACACGAGCGGCCCGCCTAGAGCACACAGACAAGAATGGAGGCTAAGAGCTGCACCAGAAATTGAGACCTGAGCACTAACAACTGCTGCCAGCCACCGGTCACTGCTCACCTTGCCCACTTACCTTGACTGCTAAGAGCTGCCTTTAGTTCCTAAAAATAAAGACACAGAACAATGCTGTAACACAGAGGCACCATTTTCGCTTCCCCCGCAAAGACAAACGGTGACTCACCTTCTCGGGGGGACCCTCTGCCACCGATTCCATCTGGCTGCATCTGAAAGAATGTAAGGACAAAAATCAGGGCACTGCAGGAGAACTTCTCAGCTCCAGACATCCTGCATCAATCTACAAATCCCATCTAGAGTCCAAAGACGCCCTACATTACAAATTTCCAGGCCCCGGGACATGCCCCGCTATATACCTACACCAGGCTATGCAGCAGGGCAGAGCAGCTCCAGGCCAAACACCCAGACACCCGTGACACAGAACAAGACAAACAAGGGGACACAACGGGGGGAGAGAGCCCTGGGCGAGAAAAGAAGGCCCTCAGGGAGCCAGAGGCTGCCGAATGAGAGTACCTAGGTGAGACTGATGGCGGGCCTATAAGGCTCAGGGAACCCTGCAGGAAGGAAGAAGATGCTAACTGAATGACCTATTCCAAGCAACGCAGAGACGGATGCCCGAGAACCCTAGGGTCAGAATGCTCTACGGATCTTCGCATTGGTACCCGTCCTAATCTGCTAGGACGGATGGTTGCAGTGCACAGCTGTCGAGAACAGCTCAGAACAAGACCTCAAAAGACAGCTGACCGGATGCTGCGCCGATGCCCGCCCGGGCTCCCGAGTCAAAGGAAAGAAGGAATCGGCACTGGGCCGAGGAACACAGATGAGATCAGAGAGGCAAAGATGGACACCTGGGCTTCTGATAAGCCCCTCAAAGGACTAAGGCAAAAGACACAGAAGGCACGACGGACAAGTGACACACCGTGCACCGGCACTGCTCTGCCCTGAGCACTTCAGCACTGGGAGGCTTTTCCTTTATGTGGCCTAAGGGGCCACCCCCATCTCCAAAGCTGCCTCAGAAAGCCCTCCCAGCGCCTCGCTTTCATCCCCCTCTCAGCCTCCTAGCCCCCGACTTATCTCTCGGACGTCCGGGGTGAGAATCCACGTCGGCTGCGAAGGAAGGCCGCCTCGCCCGCTGGCAGTTTCCTTGAGTCACCGACCTGGGGCCCCTTTGCTGAGCTGCAAGCAAGAACACCAAACATCACTGCACGATCTTAGCCGCACAGCGGCCAGTAAGCAACAATTCTGCTACTCACCGTTCCCCTAAGAACGCCCGGCTCCTCGGGCCCCAGGCTTCGGCCGCGCCCGGAGGCCGACGAACTCGTGGCAGGGTCTGCCTGGGTGAAGAGGAGACGAGGTGAGGTGGCATTGCTGAAACTCGAGCGGACCCTGGCACCTCCTCAATAGCTCCCCGACTCACAGCAAGTCCTCGGCCGCTCCTGAAGGCTCCCCGGGTGACACCCTCAAATGACCGAGACCAAGGCTTCATCACAGAGCCGTGTCCTGCCTCCGAATTCCCACGAGAGCGACGAAGTGGGTCTGTGGGCCACTTGCTGAGGGGGTCTCGGCGTAACACGAGCGGCCCGCCTAGAGCACACAGACAAGAATGGAGGCTAAGAGCTGCACCAGAAATTGAGACCTGAGCACTAACAACTGCTGCCAGCCACCGGTCACTGCTCACCTTGCCCACTTACCTTGACTGCTAAGAGCTGCCTTTAGTTCCTAAAAATAAAGACACAGAACAATGCTGTAACACAGAGGCACCATTTTCGCTTCCCCCGCAAAGACAAACGGTGACTCACCTTCTCGGGGGGACCCTCTGCCACCGATTCCATCTGGCTGCATCTGAAAGAATGTTAGGACAAAAATCAGGGCACTGCAGGAGAACTTCACAGCTCCAGACATCCTGCATCAATCTACAAATCCCATCTAGAGTCCAAAGACGCCCTACATTACAAATTTCCAGGCCCCGGGACATGCCCCGCTATATACCTACACCAGGCTATGCAGCAGGGCAGAGCAGCTCCAGGCCAAACACCCAGACACCCGTGACACAGAACAAGACAAACAAGGGGACACAACGGGGGGAGAGAGCCCTGGGCGAGAAAAGAAGGCCCTCAGGGAGCCAGAGGCTGCCGAATGAGAGTACCTAGGTGAGACTGATGGCGGGCCTATAAGGCTCAGGGAACCCTGCAGGAAGGAAGAAGATGCTAACTGAATGACCTATTCCAAGCAACGCAGAGACGGATGCCCGAGAACCCTAGGGTCAGAATGCTCTACGGATCTTCGCATTGGTATCCGTCCTAATCTGCTAGGACGGATGGTTGCAGTGCACAGCTGTCGAGAACAGCTCAGAACAAGACCTCAAAAGACAGCTGACCGGATGCTGCGCCGATGCCCGCCCGGGCTCCCGAGTCAAAGGAAAGAAGGAATCGGCACTGGGCCGAGGAACACAGATGAGATCAGAGAGGCAAAGATGGACACCTGGGCTTCTGATAAGCCCCTCAAAGGACTAAGGCAAAAGACACAGAAGGCACGACGGACAAGTGACACACCGTGCACCGGCACTGCTCTGCCCTGAGCACTTCAGCACTGGGAGGCTTTTCCTTTATGTGGCCTAAGGGGCCACCCCCATCTCCAAAGCTGCCTCAGAAAGCCCTCCCAGCGCCTCGCTTTCATCCCCCTCTCAGCCTCCTAGCCCCCGACTTATCTCTCGGACGTCCGGGGTGAGAATCCACGTCGGCTGCGAAGGAAGGCCGCCTCGCCCGCTGGCAGTTTCCTTGAGTCACCGACCTGGGGCCCCTTTGCTGAGCTGCAAGCAAGAACACCAAACATCACTGCACGATCTTAGCCGCACAGCGGCCAGTAAGCAACAATTCTGCTACTCACCGTTCCCCTAAGAACGCCCGGCTCCTCGGGCCCCAGGCTTCGGCCGCGCCCGGAGGCCGACGAACTCGTGGCAGGGTCTGCCTGGGTGAAGAGGAGACGAGGTGAGGTGGCATTGCTGAAACTCGAGCGGACCCTGGCACCTCCTCAATAGCTCCCCGACTCACAGCAAGTCCTCGGCCGCTCCTGAAGGCTCCCCGGGTGACACCCTCAAATGACCGAGACCAAGGCTTCATCACAGAGCCGTGTCCTGCCTCCGAATTCCCACGAGAGCGACGAAGTGGGTCTGTGGGCCACTTGCTGAGGGGGTCTCGGCGTAACACGAGCGGCCCGCCTAGAGCACACAGACAAGAATGGAGGCTAAGAGCTGCACCAGAAATTGAGACCTGAGCACTAACAACTGCTGCCAGCCACCGGTCACTGCTCACCTTGCCCACTTACCTTGACTGCTAAGAGCTGCCTTTAGTTCCTAAAAATAAAGACACAGAACAATGCTGTAACACAGAGGCACCATTTTCGCTTCCCCCGCAAAGACAAACGGTGACTCACCTTCTCGGGGGGACCCTCTGCCACCGATTCCATCTGGCTGCATCTGAAAGAATGTAAGGACAAAAATCAGGGCACTGCAGGAGAACTTCTCAGCTCCAGACATCCTGCATCAATCTACAAATCCCATCTAGAGTCCAAAGACGCCCTACATTACAAATTTCCAGGCCCCGGGACATGCCCCGCTATATACCTACACCAGGCTATGCAGCAGGGCAGAGCAGCTCCAGGCCAAACACCCAGACACCCGTGACACAGAACAAGACAAACAAGGGGACACAACGGGGGGAGAGAGCCCTGGGCGAGAAAAGAAGGCCCTCAGGGAGCCAGAGGCTGCCGAATGAGAGTACCTAGGTGAGACTGATGGCGGGCCTATAAGGCTCAGGGAACCCTGCAGGAAGGAAGAAGATGCTAACTGAATGACCTATTCCAAGCAACGCAGAGACGGATGCCCGAGAACCCTAGGGTCAGAATGCTCTACGGATCTTCGCATTGGTATCCGTCCTAATCTGCTAGGACGGATGGTTGCAGTGCACAGCTGTCGAGAACAGCTCAGAACAAGACCTCAAAAGACAGCTGACCGGATGCTGCGCCGATGCCCGCCCGGGCTCCCGAGTCAAAGGAAAGAAGGAATCGGCACTGGGCCGAGGAACACAGATGAGATCAGAGAGGCAAAGATGGACACCTGGGCTTCTGATAAGCCCCTCAAAGGACTAAGGCAAAAGACACAGAAGGCACGACGGACAAGTGACACACCGTGCACCGGCACTGCTCTGCCCTGAGCACTTCAGCACTGGGAGGCTTTTCCTTTATGTGGCCTAAGGGGCCACCCCCATCTCCAAAGCTGCCTCAGAAAGCCCTCCCAGCGCCTCGCTTTCATCCCCCTCTCAGCCTCCTAGCCCCCGACTTATCTCTCGGACGTCCGGGGTGAGAATCCACGTCGGCTGCGAAGGAAGGCCGCCTCGCCCGCTGGCAGTTTCCTTGAGTCACCGACCTGGGGCCCCTTTGCTGAGCTGCAAGCAAGAACACCAAACATCACTGCACGATCTTAGCCGCACAGCGGCCAGTAAGCAACAATTCTGCTACTCACCGTTCCCCTAAGAACGCCCGGCTCCTCGGGCCCCAGGCTTCGGCCGCGCCCGGAGGCCGACGAACTCGTGGCAGGGTCTGCCTGGGTGAAGAGGAGACGAGGTGAGGTGGCATTGCTGAAACTCGAGCGGACCCTGGCACCTCCTCAATAGCTCCCCGACTCACAGCAAGTCCTCGGCCGCTCCTGAAGGCTCCCCGGGTGACACCCTCAAATGACCGAGATCAAGGCTTCATCACAGAGCCGTGTCCTGCCTCCGAATTCCCACGAGAGCGACGAAGTGGGTCTGTGGGCCACTTGCTGAGGGGGTCTCGGCGTAACACGAGCGGCCCGCCTAGAGCACACAGACAAGAATGGAGGCTAAGAGCTGCACCAGAAATTGAGACCTGAGCACTAACAACTGCTGCCAGCCACCGGTCACTGCTCACCTTGCCCACTTACCTTGACTGCTAAGAGCTGCCTTTAGTTCCTAAAAATAAAGACACAGAACAATGCTGTAACACAGAGGCACCATTTTCGCTTCCCCCGCAAAGACAAACGGTGACTCACCTTCTCGGGGGGACCCTCTGCCACCGATTCCATCTGGCTGCATCTGAAAGAATGTAAGGACAAAAATCAGGGCACTGCAGGAGAACTTCTCAGCTCCAGACATCCTGCATCAATCTACAAATCCCATCTAGAGTCCAAAGACGCCCTACATTACAAATTTCCAGGCCCCGGGACATGCCCCGCTATATACCTACACCAGGCTATGCAGCAGGGCAGAGCAGCTCCAGGCCAAACACCCAGACACCCGTGACACAGAACAAGACAAACAAGGGGACACAACGGGGGGAGAGAGCCCTGGGCGAGAAAAGAAGGCCCTCAGGGAGCCAGAGGCTGCCGAATGAGAGTACCTAGGTGAGACTGATGGCGGGCCTATAAGGCTCAGGGAACCCTGCAGGAAGGAAGAAGATGCTAACTGAATGACCTATTCCAAGCAACGCAGAGACGGATGCCCGAGAACCCTAGGGTCAGAATGCTCTACGGATCTTCGCATTGGTACCCGTCCTAATCTGCTAGGACGGATGGTTGCAGTGCACAGCTGTCGAGAACAGCTCAGAACAAGACCTCAAAAGACAGCTGACCGGATGCTGCGCCGATGCCCGCCCGGGCTCCCGAGTCAAAGGAAAGAAGGAATCGGCACTGGGCCGAGGAACACAGATGAGATCAGAGAGGCAAAGATGGACACCTGGGCTTCTGATAAGCCCCTCAAAGGACTAAGGCAAAAGACACAGAAGGCACGACGGACAAGTGACACACCGTGCACCGGCACTGCTCTGCCCTGAGCACTTCAGCACTGGGAGGCTTTTCCTTTATGTGGCCTAAGGGGCCACCCCCATCTCCAAAGCTGCCTCAGAAAGCCCTCCCAGCGCCTCGCTTTCATCCCCCTCTCAGCCTCCTAGCCCCCGACTTATCTCTCGGACGTCCGGGGTGAGAATCCACGTCGGCTGCGAAGGAAGGCCGCCTCGCCCGCTGGCAGTTTCCTTGAGTCACCGACCTGGGGCCCCTTTGCTGAGCTGCAAGCAAGAACACCAAACATCACTGCACGATCTTAGCCGCACAGCGGCCAGTAAGCAACAATTCTGCTACTCACCGTTCCCCTAAGAACGCCCGGCTCCTCGGGCCCCAGGCTTCGGCCGCGCCCGGAGGCCGACGAACTCGTGGCAGGGTCTGCCTGGGTGAAGAGGAGACGAGGTGAGGTGGCATTGCTGAAACTCGAGCGGACCCTGGCACCTCCTCAATAGCTCCCCGACTCACAGCAAGTCCTCGGCCGCTCCTGAAGGCTCCCCGGGTGACACCCTCAAATGACCGAGACCAAGGCTTCATCACAGAGCCGTGTCCTGCCTCCGAATTCCCACGAGAGCGACGAAGTGGGTCTGTGGGCCACTTGCTGAGGGGGTCTCGGCGTAACACGAGCGGCCCGCCTAGAGCACACAGACAAGAATGGAGGCTAAGAGCTGCACCAGAAATTGAGACCTGAGCACTAACAACTGCTGCCAGCCACCGGTCACTGCTCACCTTGCCCACTTACCTTGACTGCTAAGAGCTGCCTTTAGTTCCTAAAAATAAAGACACAGAACAATGCTGTAACACAGAGGCACCATTTTCGCTTCCCCCGCAAAGACAAACGGTGACTCACCTTCTCGGGGGGACCCTCTGCCACCGATTCCATCTGGCTGCATCTGAAAGAATGTAAGGACAAAAATCAGGGCACTGCAGGAGAACTTCTCAGCTCCAGACATCCTGCATCAATCTACAAATCCCATCTAGAGTCCAAAGACGCCCTACATTACAAATTTCCAGGCCCCGGGACATGCCCCGCTATATACCTACACCAGGCTATGCAGCAGGGCAGAGCAGCTCCAGGCCAAACACCCAGACACCCGTGACACAGAACAAGACAAACAAGGGGACACAACGGGGGGAGAGAGCCCTGGGCGAGAAAAGAAGGCCCTCAGGGAGCCAGAGGCTGCCGAATGAGAGTACCTAGGTGAGACTGATGGCGGGCCTATAAGGCTCAGGGAACCCTGCAGGAAGGAAGAAGATGCTAACTGAATGACCTATTCCAAGCAACGCAGAGACGGATGCCCGAGAACCCTAGGGTCAGAATGCTCTACGGATCTTCGCATTGGTATCCGTCCTAATCTGCTAGGACGGATGGTTGCAGTGCACAGCTGTCGAGAACAGCTCAGAACAAGACCTCAAAAGACAGCTGACCGGATGCTGCGCCGATGCCCGCCCGGGCTCCCGAGTCAAAGGAAAGAAGGAATCGGCACTGGGCCGAGGAACACAGATGAGATCAGAGAGGCAAAGATGGACACCTGGGCTTCTGATAAGCCCCTCAAAGGACTAAGGCAAAAGACACAGAAGGCACGACGGACAAGTGACACACCGTGCACCGGCACTGCTCTGCCCTGAGCACTTCAGCACTGGGAGGCTTTTCCTTTATGTGGCCTAAGGGGCCACCCCCATCTCCAAAGCTGCCTCAGAAAGCCCTCCCAGCGCCTCGCTTTCATCCCCCTCTCAGCCTCCTAGCCCCCGACTTATCTCTCGGACGTCCGGGGTGAGAATCCACGTCGGCTGCGAAGGAAGGCCGCCTCGCCCGCTGGCAGTTTCCTTGAGTCACCGACCTGGGGCCCCTTTGCTGAGCTGCAAGCAAGAACACCAAACATCACTGCACGATCTTAGCCGCACAGCGGCCAGTAAGCAACAATTCTGCTACTCACCGTTCCCCTAAGAACGCCCGGCTCCTCGGGCCCCAGGCTTCGGCCGCGCCCGGAGGCCGACGAACTCGTGGCAGGGTCTGCCTGGGTGAAGAGGAGACGAGGTGAGGTGGCATTGCTGAAACTCGAGCGGACCCTGGCACCTCCTCAATAGCTCCCCGACTCACAGCAAGTCCTCGGCCGCTCCTGAAGGCTCCCCGGGTGACACCCTCAAATGACCGAGATCAAGGCTTCATCACAGAGCCGTGTCCTGCCTCCAAATTCCCACGAGAGCGACGAAGTGGGTCTGTGGGCCACTTGCTGAGGGGGTCTCGGCGTAACACGAGCGGCCCGCCTAGAGCACACAGACAAGAATGGAGGCTAAGAGCTGCACCAGAAATTGAGACCTGAGCACTAACAACTGCTGCCAGCCACCGGTCACTGCTCACCTTGCCCACTTACCTTGACTGCTAAGAGCTGCCTTTAGTTCCTAAAAATAAAGACACAGAACAATGCTGTAACACAGAGGCACCATTTTCGCTTCCCCCGCAAAGACAAACGGTGACTCACCTTCTCGGGGGGACCCTCTGCCACCGATTCCATCTGGCTGCATCTGAAAGAATGTAAGGACAAAAATCAGGGCACTGCAGGAGAACTTCTCAGCTCCAGACATCCTGCATCAATCTACAAATCCCATCTAGAGTCCAAAGACGCCCTACATTACAAATTTCCAGGCCCCGGGACATGCCCCGCTATATACCTACACCAGGCTATGCAGCAGGGCAGAGCAGCTCCAGGCCAAACACCCAGACACCCGTGACACAGAACAAGACAAACAAGGGGACACAACGGGGGGAGAGAGCCCTGGGCGAGAAAAGAAGGCCCTCAGGGAGCCAGAGGCTGCCGAATGAGAGTACCTAGGTGAGACTGATGGCGGGCCTATAAGGCTCAGGGAACCCTGCAGGAAGGAAGAAGATGCTAACTGAATGACCTATTCCAAGCAACGCAGAGACGGATGCCCGAGAACCCTAGGGTCAGAATGCTCTACGGATCTTCGCATTGGTACCCGTCCTAATCTGCTAGGACGGATGGTTGCAGTGCACAGCTGTCGAGAACAGCTCAGAACAAGACCTCAAAAGACAGCTGACCGGATGCTGCGCCGATGCCCGCCCGGGCTCCCGAGTCAAAGGAAAGAAGGAATCGGCACTGGGCCGAGGAACACAGATGAGATCAGAGAGGCAAAGATGGACACCTGGGCTTCTGATAAGCTCCTCAAAGGACTAAGGCAAAAGACACAGAAGGCACGACGGACAAGTGACACACCGTGCACCGGCACTGCTCTGCCCTGAGCACTTCAGCACTGGGAGGCTTTTCCTTTATGTGGCCTAAGGGGCCACCCCCATCTCCAAAGCTGCCTCAGAAAGCCCTCCCAGCGCCTCGCTTTCATCCCCCTCTCAGCCTCCTAGCCCCCGACTTATCTCTCGGACGTCCGGGGTGAGAATCCACGTCGGCTGCGAAGGAAGGCCGCCTCGCCCGCTGGCAGTTTCCTTGAGTCACCGACCTGGGGCCCCTTTGCTGAGCTGCAAGCAAGAACACCAAACATCACTGCACGATCTTAGCCGCACAGCGGCCAGTAAGCAACAATTCTGCTACTCACCGTTCCCCTAAGAACGCCCGGCTCCTCGGGCCCCAGGCTTCGGCCGCGCCCGGAGGCCGACGAACTCGTGGCAGGGTCTGCCTGGGTGAAGAGGAGACGAGGTGAGGTGGCATTGCTGAAACTCGAGCGGACCCTGGCACCTCCTCAATAGCTCCCCGACTCACAGCAAGTCCTCGGCCGCTCCTGAAGGCTCCCCGGGTGACACCCTCAAATGACCGAGACCAAGGCTTCATCACAGAGCCGTGTCCTGCCTCCGAATTCCCACGAGAGCGACGAAGTGGGTCTGTGGGCCACTTGCTGAGGGGGTCTCGGCGTAACACGAGCGGCCCGCCTAGAGCACACAGACAAGAATGGAGGCTAAGAGCTGCACCAGAAATTGAGACCTGAGCACTAACAACTGCTGCCAGCCACCGGTCACTGCTCACCTTGCCCATTTACCTTGACTGCTAAGAGCTGCCTTTAGTTCCTAAAAATAAAGACACAGAACAATGCTGTAACACAGAGGCACCATTTTCGCTTCCCCCGCAAAGACAAACGGTGACTCACCTTCTCGGGGGGACCCTCTGCCACCGATTCCATCTGGCTGCATCTGAAAGAATGTTAGGACAAAAATCAGGGCACTGCAGGAGAACTTCACAGCTCCAGACATCCTGCATCAATCTACAAATCCCATCTAGAGTCCAAAGACGCCCTACATTACAAATTTCCAGGCCCCGGGACATGCCCCGCTATATACCTACACCAGGCTATGCAGCAGGGCAGAGCAGCTCCAGGCCAAACACCCAGACACCCGTGACACAGAACAAGACAAACAAGGGGACACAACGGGGGGAGAGAGCCCTGGGCGAGAAAAGAAGGCCCTCAGGGAGCCAGAGGCTGCCGAATGAGAGTACCTAGGTGAGACTGATGGCGGGCCTATAAGGCTCAGGGAACCCTGCAGGAAGGAAGAAGATGCTAACTGAATGACCTATTCCAAGCAACGCAGAGACGGATGCCCGAGAACCCTAGGGTCAGAATGCTCTACGGATCTTCGCATTGGTACCCGTCCTAATCTGCTAGGACGGATGGTTGCAGTGCACAGCTGTCGAGAACAGCTCAGAACAAGACCTCAAAAGACAGCTGACCGGATGCTGCGCCGATGCCCGCCCGGGCTCCCGAGTCAAAGGAAAGAAGGAATCGGCACTGGGCCGAGGAACACAGATGAGATCAGAGAGGCAAAGATGGACACCTGGGCTTCTGATAAGCCCCTCAAAGGACTAAGGCAAAAGACACAGAAGGCACGACGGACAAGTGACACACCGTGCACCGGCACTGCTCTGCCCTGAGCACTTCAGCACTGGGAGGCTTTTCCTTTATGTGGCCTAAGGGGCCACCCCCATCTCCAAAGCTGCCTCAGAAAGCCCTCCCAGCGCCTCGCTTTCATCCCCCTCTCAGCCTCCTAGCCCCCGACTTATCTCTCGGACGTCCGGGGTGAGAATCCACGTCGGCTGCGAAGGAAGGCCGCCTCGCCCGCTGGCAGTTTCCTTGAGTCACCGACCTGGGGCCCCTTGCTGAGCTGCAAGCAAGAACACCAAGGATAAATTTAACCTTAAATAGTATCTCCCAAATTCTCTGCAACAAGAAAACATACAAAACCGGACAAACCAAATAATTACAACCTGTATAATGTAGTAAAAATAATGCAACTATCTATATGATAAGAACCTCACTAATTAACTGCAGGACACTACCTCAAACCCACCAAAACAGACACTACATACTCACGCTTATGAACTCCACCTCAGCAGAATTAACATCCGGCCCTCTACTTCATTCTATGACGCATAAAAACCATGGTGAACCTTAAAAAAGCATATCATCTTAAAATATTAATATTTTATTCATATTTTTATGGTATAAAAACAGTTCTAAATAATCCAACAAGAAACATCAAAACTAATAAAAAAAAATAAAACACCAAATCCCAGGAAAAAAATATCCAACAACAAACTCAATCCAAAAAATACCTTATCAGCACCTGAACCTAGAACCATAACATTCAAGAAGTACACCATGTCCCTTATCATACACCTACTACGAACCAAACGAAACGATACAATCTATTCCTGAAAACCACCTCCAAACCACAACATCAAGGAACTTCGGATAATTAAAAGCCGCACTCCCGGCACGAAAGCGGTTCCTCCGGCCGGTAGGGGCGGCGCCGCGCCGGGAGACCCCCGCCCGCTGCCCCCTCTGCCCGGCGGGGCCGGCACCGGGCCCGGGGCGCCCCGGCGGCGCCCGAGCCCCGCGCCCGGAGCGGACGGGGCGGCCGGCCCCGGCCGGCACCGGCACCGCGCCGCGCCGCCTCTCCCGCCCGCCGGCCCGGCAAAGCTCCCCTCGGCTCCGCACGCCTCGCAGCGGCGCGGCTCTGGCGGTCCCGCGGCAGCCCGGCCGCGCCAAACTCCCCTTCCCCCTCAGCAGCTCCCCGGGCCATGCCAGCAGCGCCCGCCACAGAACCTTTGGTGCCGGCCCAGGGGCAGAAGAAGCGCCCTCCAAGGCAGCGGCACACCCCGATTTCAACCCTTCAAACGCTGCGAGAGCTGCAGCTTCCTTCAGTTCAACCCCCGAAACCGACGCCACACTCAGGTGCTCGCCTCACTTCATCGAGGGCAAATAAATGTGTTCTCCCCTTCCATTTCATCCCCTAGAAGAGCAGAAAAGAAGGAGCTTTCCTCAAATGATGGTAAAAGGGGTATTTTTACCTCAATCCAAACCCTTTACAAGGAGGGACAACAGGGCAGCCCCCTCCATTTAAACCTAAGGGTGATGAAAATGGGGGAGGGGGGGCTATCCTCAAGGCAAAAGCCATCATACAACAACAGTATTTTCCCCCTTCCCTTTAAAACATAACATCCCTATCACCCCTGGGATACCCCAACACCCTGGAAAAGGCAGGTTTTCCTTCAATCAATACCCTTAAAACCACAAGTGAACGGGAATCCCTCCCAGTTCAAACAGACAATAATGAAACAGAAGTTGCTTCCCCCACTTCGAATTTCTTTTGTCCTCATAACCCCCGTTTCTTGGGGTGTTTTTTTTTTTTTTTTTTTTTTTTTTCCTTAGGAGAGCAACGGGGAGAGATTGGCAAGACGAAAATTGAAAGGGAAAGGAGAAAAGTCCCCACTACAAAGGCACACCGGCTCACCTGTTTGTCTGCCGCTTCCTGGCACAAAGGTTTGTTGCTCGGCACCTCCTTTGAGCAATGCTCCAGGCATCCAAGTGCGTAGCCAGATGATCCCCCAGACCCTGTCTCAAGCTCTCACCGTCTTTCCAAGGACAGCCCCGGGAGCCCCCCATAAACCCCTCTTCTCCGGCAGCTCCATGCAAAAGTGAGCAAAGGCAAACCCCCTAAAACAGCCCCCGGCAGGAGCCGCCCCCTCATCATCCTCACAGCTCACGCCTGGGGCTGCTCTGAGCCCTCAGCATCCTCACAGCTCACACCTGGCGCTGTTGCCACTCTGCCTCTCCCTCTCCAGCACACAGCCCACTTCTAACACACACAGACCAAAGAGAAATCCACTACAGGTGTTGGCTCTTCTTAGTCCATTGGTTAGACGATTAAAACTCATACATGCATTGATAGTCATTAAGGGAAAGCTTTCCAGTGGAGAAAATAGTCATTTTGGTAGCACACTTTGATACACCTTCAGAAAAAGCAGAATCAGCACCAGCTCCTAAGACTCCTGCTGAGGAACCCAGCCCTCCTTAGGACACCCAAAGCAGCAGACCTCGAAAAAGGAGGGGAAAAGTCAAGCTTGGAGTGGAAAAAGTACACCAGCTTTAAAAATGCCTGCACACAGCAATAGTGGGAACCAGTCACATTTCTTTTTTCCGTGCTTTCTGTGATGACATAAATATGAAGTAAAAACACGTAAACCAAAAGGCAGAGCTAGGATGTTACAGGTCTTCATTTGGCAGTCTGGATGACAAACACCTCTTCCGGGACTGCGACACGTTTTGGGGACTGGCAGAGAATGGAGGCAAAAGGTGCCACAGAGCACTTTCTATTGCCTTCAGCCCCTGAAGGTGTTCTGATGGTTTCAGGGCACTTGCTTGGCTCATTCCTAGATCAAAACGTTATGGCATTATTTTCAAGACTACTACCCATCCCCAGTCAGAGTTTCTTACATTCCTGGATACAAATGAGTGGGTAGAGAGAGGGTTTCTTTCCAAATGACTTCAGAGACAAATTCCTATTCTTACCAATAGCTACAAAAACGAAACACTTGACGGGATTTAGTATTCTACACACACCCCTCCCCGTGCATTTTGGGGCAGCTTTGGGTCCCTCTGGGGGACGGCACCCAGCGTGACCCCCCCTCGTTCGCCACCCACCTGCTCCTCCACCGCAGTGTGCCTCCCTCTCCGAGGGACCTTGGGGCGCCCCAAAGGACATCAGAGCCCCGCGTCTTCGCCCCCTTTTCCTGGCCCCCAAAGAAGGCACAGAACGAGTCCAACTGCCCTGCAGAGCAGCCCAGCACTTCCTTCAATCCCTCTCCACGTGTCCATCCCCCCCGAAAGGGACTCTGCCGCAACAAGAAAGCCCCCCGAAGGGTTGAAGCTCCTGCCCAGCCTCGCTGTCACAGGCGAGGGGCAGAAAGAGGGAGTGGCAGAGACGGCGGGGACGCGGCACGGACGGCACGGCACAGAGCGGGGGCCGCTCTCGGCGCGATGCCGGGAAAGCCCCGGGTCCGGCAGTGCCGGGCGGCGTTTGGCCGGCACGGGGGGATCCGCCGAGAGCCTCCGGCCCCGTGCGGGGACTCCTGCCAGGGCCCAGGGGCGCCGCGCCGGGGGGGTCTGCGGACAGAGAACAGGAATACGGGGAGAAAGAAGGAAGAAGGAGAGGCAGAGAGAGGGACAAGAGGGGGAGCCTCACAGAGCGCCCGCCGGGCTGCAGCCCGAGCCCGCCCCGGCCTGCTCGGGATGCCGCGCTCGGCGGAGCTCGGCTCGCTTCGGCTGAACTCGGCTCCTCGGCTCGCCTCGGCTTTTAGCCGCTAGACTCGGCTGGATTCGCCTCTTCGGCGGAGCTCGGCTCGGCTCGGCTGAACTCGGAGCCTCTCGGCTCGGCTCGGCTCGGCTCGGCTCCCTTCGGCCCAGCTCGGCTCCCTTCGGCTCCCCGCCGCCGCCGCCTCCCGTTTCGCGCGCACAGCTCGGTGCTCGCCCGCTGCCGAGCCCCGCGGGCGGCCCGGCCCGGCCCGGCCCGGCCGTCGCTCGGAACCCACCCCCCCCAACCCCCCACCGCAAGATTAGACCATGCAGGGTTTCTGTGTTAAACCCTTTTTGTCCTATAAGGAGAGAACTTCTCTCTACCTCCTTCGTCTCCTCATTTTTCGTCTTGGATTGCAAAATCAGAGTTACAAAAACCTCGTCAAGTACAAGACTTAGTAAGTAGTCCAGAAGGTAGTCCCGTCAATTGCATAACCTAAAGAAAACCTTATACTTACGGTTCCACAAAAAAGAAATCGGACCAGAGTCCTACTCACTGTGTCAAACCTTATTTAAAACACACAAAACCCCCAAAAGAAATAGTTCCACAACCAAAACAAAACCTACAAGTAACACCAACCAGAACCACACCTCCAAATACGCTGCTTATCAGCCACCAATCCTAAAAACCTATTTTCTACACACCTTGGTAGTACAGCTCTTCACAACTAACCTCATCCTTTACAAACACTAAATCGCAAACCAAAAAACTTACACGTGACGTCAACTCTTCAAAGAGCATTTAGACACTCATACCCCAAATGACAGTTCAACCACCAAAAGTAAAATTACCGAGATCATTACAAATAAATACCTGTCTAATATTTAGTTACAAAACAACCCCAAAACCACACAAAACCACAAAGAAGTTACCTCAAAACATCAAACCTACCTACCATTTAAAACAATTAACCCTACCAAGACCAAACATAACAAGAATACATTAAAAAAAACCAAACAATCAAAAAAAAAAAAAAAAAAAAAACCAAACAAAAAAAACCACCCAACCACCAACCAAAAATACCCAATGACTCCAACACAAATTGACTTCTCATTATCAAAACAGTATGACCTTTTAATAACCTAATTCTATTGTTTCTACATCTCTTTTAACACCTAAAAGAACTACAACTCACACTTGAGCCACAGTAAACAAACTTACTTATTAACTAACCAAATGAAACAATAACACATCTGTACCTTTACATAAATTGCTGCCAAATATAAACATCTTTAAACATACTACTTTGCCAAATAAAACAACTGTTAATTTTTTATTCTTAACACACAATCATAAATAGAAAACATGTTTTAAAGCATACAAATCGACGAAATCACAAGAAATCATTTTACAAAAACATTACAAAATGGTTTTAGAAATTAATCAATTACGCAGAAATAAAAAATAAGCCCATCATATTTTCAAAAATTAAAACATCACTAAATAACTTAAATCATTATTAAAAACTAAAAGACTCGTTTCATTAATAACTATAATTATTACTTTCCATCTCCCCTACCTACTTCATTTTTTACATGGAACTCTACAAAAATCCTTAACAAGTATATTTATAACTTAAATTCAAAAACATATATATATATATATATATAAAAAAAAACATACTTAACAAATAATCCACATACCAAACATCTAAACGAATAAAAAAAAAACCCTAATAAAATACTAAGATATTCATAACAAAAAAAGCCAAACTCATTAACATAAAAACCAATATAAACACATGGAAATACCTACAATTAAAAAATACATACCTGAATAAACAACATTCGTACCTTAATAATTCACTATAAACTCTTACCAATTAATGACTAACATTAATTACTTGATACCAATGAAATACAAGGAACTGTTACTTTACCCAATAAATGTAATAAACTATTATAATGTAACTAATAACTTTAAATCACACTTTATGAAAAATATAAAACATTAAAGCAAGGTATCCTAAAAAAAATCCCATTATTATCACTACACAGAAAAAAAAAATTAAAAAAAAAAAATATATCTACAAATATCTATATACAGGTAGATAGATAATATATCCATCTCAACAGCACTGTCTGGGATTGATTCTTGTTTTCTCTCTTGACTCCTAAATTTATTAGCCACAGAGTATGGAGTAAGGAAATCATTTTATTTATCACCTTGTTCTCCAGAAACCTGAAAAACAAAATAAAACAAAACAAAAACAAAGGGAAAAAAAACCCCACCCAACCACCAACCAAAAATACCCAATGACTCCAACACAAATTGACTTCTCATTATCAAAACAGTATGACCTTTTAATAACCTAATTCTATTGTTTCTACATCTCTTTTAACACCTAAAAGAACTACAACTCACACTTGAGCCACAGTAAACAAACTTACTTATTAACTAACCAAATGAAACAATAACACATCTGTACCTTTACATAAATTGCTGCCAAATATAAACATCTTTAAACATACTACTTTGCCAAATAAAACAACTGTTAATTTTTTATTCTTAACACACAATCATAAATAGAAAACATGTTTTAAAGCATACAAATCGACGAAATCACAAGAAATCATTTTACAAAAACATTACAAAATGGTTTTAGAAATTAATCAATTACGCAGAAATAAAAAATAAGCACATCATATTTTCAAAAATTAAAACATCACTAAATAACTTAAATCATTATTAAAAACTAAAAGACTCGTTTTATTAATAACTATAATTATTACTCTCCATCTCCCCTACCTACTTCATTTTTTACATGGAACTCTACAAAAATCCTTAACAAGTATATTTATAACTTAAATTCAAAAACATATATATATATATATATATAAAAAAAAACATACTTAACAAATAATCCACATACCAAACATCTAAACGAATAAAAAAAAACCCTAATAAAATACTAAGATATTCATAACAAAAAAAGCCAAACTCATTAACATAAAAACCAATATAAACACATGGAAATACCTACAATTAAAAAATACATACCTGAATAAACAACATTCGTACCTTAATAATTCACTATAAACTCTTACCAATTAATGACTAACATTAATTACTTGATACCAATGAAATACAAGGAACTGTTACTTTACCCAATAAATGTAATAAACTATTATAATGTAACTAATAACTTTAAATCACACTTTATGAAAAATATAAAACATTAAAGCAAGGTATCCTAAAAAAAATCCCATTATTATCACTACACAGAAAAAAAAAATTTAAAAAAAAATATATATATATCTACAAATATCTATATACAGGTAGATAGATAATATATCCATCTCAACAGCACTGTCTGGGATTGATTCTTGTTTTCTCTCTTGACTCCTAAATTTATTAGCCACAGAGTATGGAGTAAGGAAATCATTTTATTTATCACCTTGTTCTCCAGAAACCTGAAAAACAAAATAAAACAAAACAAAAACAAAGGGAAAAAAAACCCCACCCAACCACCAACCAAAAATACCCAATGACTCCAACACAAATTGACTTCTCATTATCAAAACAGTATGACCTTTTAATAACCTAATTCTATTGTTTCTACATCTCTTTTAACACCTAAAAGAACTACAACTCACACTTGAGCCACAGTAAACAAACTTACTTATTAACTAACCAAATGAAACAATAACACATCTGTACCTTTACATAAATTGCTGCCAAATATAAACATCTTTAAACATACTACTTTGCCAAATAAAACAACTGTTAATTTTTTATTCTTAACACACAATCATAAATAGAAAACATGTTTTAAAGCATACAAATCGACGAAATCACAAGAAATCATTTTACAAAAACATTACAAAATGGTTTTAGAAATTAATCAATTACGCAGAAATAAAAAATAAGCACATCATATTTTCAAAAATTAAAACATCACTAAATAACTTAAATCATTATTAAAAACTAAAAGACTCGTTTTATTAATAACTATAATTATTACTTTCCATCTCCCCTACCTACTTCATTTTTTACATGGAACTCTACAAAAATCCTTAACAAGTATATTTATAACTTAAATTCAAAAACATATATATATATATATATAAAAAAAAACATACTTAACAAATAATCCACATACCAAACATCTAAACGAATAAAAAAAAACCCTAATAAAATACTAAGATATTCATAACAAAGAAAGCCAAACTCATTAACATAAAAACCAATATAAACACATGGAAATACCTACAATTAAAAAATACATACCTGAATAAACAATATTCGTACCTTAATAATTCACGATAAACTCTTACCAATTAATGACTAACATTAATTACTTGATACCAATGAAATACAAGGAACTGTTACTTTACCCAATAAATGTAATAAACTATTATAACGTAACTAATAACTTAAATCACACTTTATTAAAAATATAAAACATTAAAGCAAGGTGTCCTAAAAAAAAAATCCCGTTATTATCACTACACAGAAAAAAAAAATAGATATATATCTACAAATATCTATATACAGGTAGATAGATAATATAACCATCTCAACAGCACTGTCTGGGATTGATTCTTGTTTTCTCTCTTGACTCCTAAATTTATTAGCCATAGAGTATGGAGTAAGGAAATCATTTTATTTATCACCTTGTTCTCCAGAAACCTGAAAAACAAAATAAAACAAAACAAAAACAAAGGGAAAAAAAAGAAAAAAAAAAAAGAAAACCACATTTGAAAGGCAGATCCTCACCAGCAGCTGGTCCATCTCCTACAGGGGACCATATTCTAGTGCACTTTTGGTGCACTTGCCTGAACTTGGTGTGGCAGAAGAGATTATTTTTGTGAGGGAGAGAGGCGAGGGGAGGAGAAAGAATGTTCTAGACAGCTCAAATCCATTACTGTGCCACTTCCTGTGCAGCAGGTCCTGTGACAGGATGGGAACTGAGGGTGCTTGAAATTTAAAAGGTAAAGACACCAGCACAAGGTGCCACTTTGCTTTTTCAGGAAGTGGTTTCCAAATCACAAAGCTTCCCCCCCCCCAGCCCCATCATCCCCTCCTACCACAACCTGAAAGCGTCTTGATTCTGTTTTCAAAACCACAAGGGACACCTCAGCGTTCAGCAAGTTCTGCCAGGGCAGCCCTTGGTGCCCCCGCCTCCCTGCCTGTCACCCTTGCTTTCATCCTCAGCCACGTCATTCTTCCACCGGGGACGGGAAATTGTTCCCATTTCTCCTGTCCTCCTCCGGTTACCTTTTCTCTAAGCTGTGCGGGACCCAGGCGAGGAGGCTGCGATCCTCTAGCAGCTCATAGGCAGCTCTGGTGACACGGGCAGCACTCTGTAATATCTCCAGAATGCGACTCTGAAACAGAAAATGCAGCGTGTTCTTTTACAGCCAAGACCTAATTCTCTAACTTAAAATGAGCAATTCGGCTGGTACCTGATCAACGCCCCAGGTAAAACGAACACCACTTGTTCTCACCAATTCCTGGATTGCCTAAAATGGGACTCTTACCTCAAAACCAAAACAATTCACAGCAACTCCTAAGACCCCTGCTGAGGAACCCAGGCCTCCTGGGGACACCCAGTGCAGCAGGCACGGGAAAAGGATGGGAAAAGCCAAGCCTGGGGTGAAAAAAAAGATGACATCAATACAGCAGCCTCTAAAAAAAGCCTTCACACGGCAATAGCGGGAACCAGCAGTCCCATTTGCTCCGTCCTTGCTCTTTGGGATGACATAAATAGGAAACGAAAGCACGTGAAACACCGTGGCAGACCTAGGGCGTACCAGGCGCTCCTTTTGGCAGCGTGGACGACAATCGTCTCTTTGCGCACTAAGAGGCAGCCCAGTTCCAGCCCATCCTTAGCCCAAGCCTCCCCGCCTCCCACGCCCCAGCGCTCTGCTCTGGGCTTTGGAGCTGTCGCCCTCTCCTCCCGCAGCAGCACGGCACCGGAACACAGCGAGGCAAAGCGTGCCGGAGCCGCCCATCCTGCGTACCTGTGGGCTCCCGGCGGTGGGCAAGTCCGGCCCGGCGGGCACGGAGACAGACGGCTCGGGCACCTGCAGCGGCTGTTCTGCCCCGATGCTTTCGAGTTCTCCTGCATTTCCCTGCACCGGAGGGGAGCGGATTGTGTGCGAGTGGAGAGGGCGGGGAAGTGCGGGGAAGCACGGCGAGGCGGCGGGACGAGACAGGGACGACTCGCTCGACCTTGCAAAGATGGCGGCAGGAAGGGCGGGGAAAGCCGGGGCCCCGCTCCGCCGACGGCGCCGCCTGCACGCCGCCCCGGCGGGATTTTCCGGCACGCGGTCGCTTCCAGCGTCTCGAGAGGGACGCGCGCGGGGGTCGGGGAAGGGGGGGCGCAGCCCTGTTCCGACGCCGCTCGCCCGCCGCCCCCGGCCCGTGAGCGCCGCGACCGCGCCCCCGCCGCCGGCCGAAACCGGCGCCGCCGAGCCGCCCTCGCCGCTGCCGTTCTTCTCAGCCATCGCGTCTCTTTGCGCTCCCGAATCTCCTTTCCCCCTCCCCTCTATTTACAGACACCGCCCCGCTCGCCGCTCGCTCCCGCCCCTCGGCAGCCGTCCTTCCCCCCCGGCACCCAGCGGCGAAGGGCAGGGCGCTGGCTGAGGGCCGGGGCGGGGGGGGTCTGCAGTACCGCTCTCTGTCCACAAGCCGCTCGCCCGGAGAGAAGGGAGGCAGAAAAGGACAGGGGCGATGCCCTGGGAAAAATCCTCAAAAAATAAATGGCCCCAAAAAGCCCGCACACAAGCTAAAACCCACTGCCGCTACCCAAATAAAACCCCTCCGTTTTTGCCGCTGCCTGTCGGCGCCCGCCCAAAACCTGACCGCCCGCGGAGCCGCTGAGCCCACAGCCCGTGGCCACGGCACGGGCAACACCGTAAAAAATCCCGCGCGGGCGGCGCCGGCGTCAGGGTGGGGAGCAGGAGGCAGAGCGGGATCCTGGTTTTTCCCGCCGTTTTTGCCGCCCAGTTGGGAAGGTCAAGCGAGTCCGCGACATGCCGCTCCCAAGATGGCGGCAGCGAGGGGCCGTCGGCGGAGAGAGGCGTTTTTGCCGATGCCTGTCGGCCCCCGCCGAAAAATCCGCACGCCGGCGCTGCTGCTGACCCCACAGCCCTCGTGCACGGCCCTGGAATCGCCGCGGAAAATCCCGCCGGGGCGCCGCGGCGTCGGGGTTTTTGCGCAGGCAGCACTGTAGACCGACCGGGGCTCCTCGATTTTCCCGCCCTTTTTGCCGCCATCATGAGAAGGTCAAGTGAGTCCGCGACACTCCGGCCGAGCCACTCCCAAGATGGCGGCCGCTGCAGCGCCTCCGCGGGGGGCTGCAGTACCGCGCTCTGGCCACAAGGAGGCGGCACTGCCGCGGGAAAAAAAACCAAAAACCAAAAAACCAAAAAAACAAAAAAAAAAAAAAAAAAAAAAAAAAAAACCACCAACAAAAACCCCCTGCCTTTAACCCAATAAGAACCCAAATTAAAAAAAAAACAAACTTCTCTTGTAAACTATATTTCAATCTATTTTATTTTTATACTTTTCATGTTTATATCCACATTTTGATTTAGAGTGTATATGGATGTATAATCATAACATTTATTCCTATTACTTATATTTTATTATATTTTATATTTTTACACATATCTCAATATATTGATGATATATTTCTACATGCAGATTGATATTTCTAAAAGGTTTATACTGTTTATAATAAAACCCTTCCTCTACCCAAGTAAAAAAAAAAAAAAAATCCTTTCTTTTAAACCGTGTTGAATTTTTTAAAATTTATATTTTTCGCACTTATATTCAAATTTACATTTTAAATGTAGAGTGATGTATGGTGTTACTTATATTCTATTTCTTCCTATTACTTATTTTTATTTCTATATTATATTTTACAGATATCTTTATACATCGATTATATATTATCTGTATTTAGAATTATATCAAAATAAAATGTATATACATCTTTTTCTTTTCAAGAAAATTCCTGCCTTTAAGCAAACGAAACCTTAAAAAAGCCCTTTCTTCAAACGATCTTTAAATATTTACATATTTTCATAATTTTATTCACATTTGCATTTAGAGTGTATATTGACGTATTATATTAAAAAGATGTAATCTATATAATAATGCAACAAGATAGATAAATTATTATTTCTATTTTACGTCATCTATACGCCCATACATATATTTACTTACTTTTTAATTTTTATATAGATCTTAACGTATGTATGATGTATTTCTATACATAGACTTCTAGCTTTATTTTACAATTTTTGTAATAAAAACCCTGCCTACTACCAAATTAAATGAAACAAATTTATTTTAAACTATATTTGAATATTTCAGTATTTATGGTTTTGATATTTACGTTTATAAGAGCGTGTATATTGTATTACAATAAATTTTATATATACAATAAATACAAAATATTTTGTATTTAGACATAAAATATATTTGGATTATACTGTGTTATTATGAGACATACACAGTATTATATGTATTGTATTGATTTCTATGATTTTGGGGGTTTTTTTGTACTTTATATTTCTATATATCTACACATATTAATGATACATTTTATGTTGATATTTTATATGGATTTAGTTTATAGCTATCATCTATGTTTACATGTATTTACACAAACATATAAAACACTCTCTATCAAACATTATAACATCTTGTGGTAAGAGATTATTTATGTTACATGTTCTCTTGATATGTATTCTCTTTGTATTTAAAACTGGAATTTTATATTCCCATTTTTATATTTCTGGATTTGTTTTCTTTCATTATAGTTATAATTTTGCATTTAAAATCCAATTCCTGAAACTAAAATGCCAATACAAACAGCATCCAATTCCCACCAATGCCGTCCAAAAATGCTAGAACGGCTCCACCGGCCAACCAACTACCAGCAAAAAAACCCCACACTACACTCTTTTCGCTAACAATTCTTATCACATCACACGAATGAAACAAAAATTTGTTCAAGCTCTATAGAAACCCACACAGCAAATCACAAAGACCACCAAAAAGAAGAAAAAAAAAAAACAAAAAACAAACCAAACCCAACTAACATACTAAACTCCAAACCCTACAGCAGACCCTGAACGTTACTAAAACCCAAAAATAGAACCAAAACTCTACCTCTACGCTAACTCATAAAGAGAACCCAATACTCTATAAAATTAACTAAAAAAACCCACCAAACTCATTACCGATATAAAAAAATCTAAACCACAGAGAAACAAACAAATCACCACCCAAATAAAATAACTGCCTTTAAAAAATCTAGCATATAAATACCCATGTTCCCAAAAATAAAACGAATAAAAAACTGCAACCAAATAGATCAAACTACAAAAAAAAAAAAAAAAACAAAAAAAAAACCAAAAACCCAACAACTTAAATTAACAACAGCAAAAGTATTCCTAACTCAATAAACCCATAACGCCTCAAACCATCAAAACCAAAATACTACCTAGAAATAAACACGAAGCCAAAAGATAAGTGTAACCGTAAACAATATCTCCCAAATTCTCTGCAACAATAAAACATACACGACAATCAAAAAACCAAATGAATAAAACCTCTATAATACACTAAACAATAATGCAATCATCAATATTATAAAAACCTCACTAATGAACTACAGGACACTACCTCAAACCCACCAAAACAAAAACTACAACCTCTACGGCAAAAAAAGTCACCACAACCGAATTAAAAACCTACCCTCTACTTCATGCTACGACCCATAAAAACCACTGTAAACCTTAAAAAATATAATTTTAAATTATAATTTTTATCCAACCAACCAACCAACCAAACAAAAAAAAACCCCAACCAAAATCCCACAAAAAAAAAAAAAAAAAAAAATCCAACAACAAAGCTCAATCGAAAAAACCCCTTGTCATCAGCACCTGAACCAAGAACCATGACATTCGAGAAGTACACCGTGTCCATTAGCATACACCTACTACGAACCAAACGAAACGATACAATCAATTCCTAAAAACCACCTCAAAACCGCCCCATCAAGGAACTTGGGAACATTGAAAGCCGCGCTCCCGGCACGAAAGCGGCTCCTCCGGCAGGCAGAGGCGGCGCCGCGCCGGGAGACCCCCGCCCGCTGCCCCCTCTGCCCGGCGGGGCCGGCACCGGGCCCGGGGCGCCCCGGCGGCGCCCGAGCCCCGCGCCCGGAGCGGACGGAGCGGCCGGCACCGGCCGGCACCGGCGCAGCGCCGCGCCGCCTCTCCCGCCCGCCGGCCCGGCAAAGCTCCCCTCGGCTCCGCACGCCTCGCAGCGGCGCGGCTCTGGCGGTCCCGCGGCAGCCCGGCCGCGCCAAACTCCCCTTCCCCCTCAGCAGCTCCCCGGGCCATGCCAGCAGCGCCCGCCACAGAACCTTTGGTGCCGGCCCAGGGGCAGAAGAAGCGCCCTCCAAGGCAGCGGCACACCCCGATTTCAACCCTTCAAACGCTGCGAGAGCTGCAGCTTCCTTCAGTTCAACCCCCGAAACCGACGCCACACTCAGGTGCTCGCCTCACTTCATCGAGGGCAAATAAATGTGTTCTCCCCTTCCATTTCGTCCCCTAGAAGAGCAGAAAAGAAGGGGCTTTCCTCAAATGAAATCCCTCAGATTGTGGGAATCTTTAAAATCAGAGGGTTTGGGGAAAGCTGCAAAAAAAAGGCAGGCCTCACAAACAGCACAACTGCGGGTAGAGCTAAGCACTAGACATCAGATTTGTCAGCAGACAAATTATACAAGAAGTAGCAGTTAACTACAACTAGAGCAATGGTCTGTGTATTAACGCCCCTCTAGAACAACTCCCTAAGCTACAGAAAAGTACATCTAGCGAGACACTAGGAAGTTCTAAGCTTGAGAATGGAGCCCCGTGCATTGTGTTTTAAGGCTTACAAGCAGGTATTGCACTCGAAATAAGCGAGCATTGTTTTAAAAAGCAAAGGTACGTGTGCTTACAGGGGTTAGACAGAACTACTGTCAATATGCTTGTGCTTCGTGTGACCGGTCCAAAAACTTTCCAGTAAATTCTAACATTAGGTTCTTGGTCTGCTGGCGGGGATGTGAGCTGCTGGCATCTTCCCACTGTCATAAGCATGTCATGAGAGTGATGCGAGAAAATTAAACAGCTCGAGACGCCTTCCTCAGCAGTCCCGCCCCGTTCGTGATTTCTACATAGACCCCCGGCCGGCGAGACAAATGATGGGAAAGGGGGATTTTACCTCAAGCCAAACCCTTTAAAAGGAGGGACAACAGGGCTGCCCCCTCCATTTAAACCTAAGGGTGATGAAAATGGAGGGGGGGGTTAACCTCAAATCGAACCCATCAAACGACAACAATATTTTCCCCCTTCCATTTAAAATAGAACCCAGGGGTTCCCTGCCACCCCTGGGATACCCCTAACACCCTGGAAAAGGCAGGTTTGCCTTCAGCCAATACCCTCAAAACCACAAGCGAAGAGGGATTGCCCACCTGTTCAGACAGGGTCAATAATGGAAAAGAAGTCGCTACCTTCAATTTGAATTGCTTTTGGCCTCAAAATCCTTTTTTTTTTTTTTTTTTTTTTTTTTTCCCTGGGAGCACCGTGGAGGGATTGGCAAAATGAAATTTAAAAGGGAAAGGAGAAATGTCCCCGCTACAAATACACATGGGCTCACCTGTTTGGCTGCTGCTTCTTCCCGGCACAAAGGTTTGTCCCTCGGCACCTCCTTGGAGCAATGCTCCAGGTATCCAAGTGACCCCCCAGACCCTGCTGTCTCAAGCTCTCACCGTCCTTCCAAGGACAGCCCCGGGAGCCCCCCAAAAGCTCCTCTTCTCCGGCAGCTCCATGCCAAAGTGAGCTGAGGCAAACCCCCTTAAAAGAGCCCCCGGCAGGAGCCGGCCCCTCCTCATCCTCACAGCTCACACCTGGGGCTGCTCGGGGTTTCTTTCCAAATGAATTCAGAGACAAATTCCTATTCTTACCAATAGCTACAAAAACGAAACACTTGACGGGATTTAGTATTCTACACACACCCCTCCCCGTGCATTTTGGGGCAGCTTTGGGTCCCTCTGGGGGACGGCACCCAGCGTGACCCCCCCTCGTTCGCCACCCACCTGCTCCTCCACCGCAGTGTGCCTCCCTCTCCGAGGGACCTTGGGGCGCCCCAAAGGACATCAGAGCCCCGCGTCTTCGCCCCCTTTTCCTGGCCCCCAAAGAAGGCACAGAACGAGTCCAACTGCCCTGCAGAGCAGCCCAGCACTTCCTTCAATCCCTCTCCACGTGTCCATCCCCCCCGAAAGGGACTCTGCCGCAACAAGAAAGCCCCCCGAAGGGTTGAAGCTCCTGCCCAGCCTCGCTGTCACAGGCGAGGGGCAGAAAGAGGGAGTGGCAGAGACGGCGGGGACGCGGCACGGACGGCACGGCACAGAGCGGGGGCCGCTCTCGGCGCGATGCCGGGAAAGCCCCGGGTCCGGCAGTGCCGGGCGGCGTTTGGCCGGCACGGGGGGATCCGCCGAGAGCCTCCGGCCCCGTGCGGGGACTCCTGCCAGGGCCCAGGGGCGCCGCGCCGGGGGGGTCTGCGGACAGAGAACAGGAATACGGGGAGAAAGAAGGAAGAAGGAGAGGCAGAGAGAGGGACAAGAGGGGGAGCCTCACAGAGCGCCCGCCGGGCTGCAGCCCGAGCCCGCCCCGGCCTGCTCGGGATGCCGCGCTCGGCGGAGCTCGGCTCGCTTCGGCTGAACTCGGCTCCTCGGCTCGCCTCGGCTTTTAGCCGCTAGACTCGGCTGGATTCGCCTCTTCGGCGGAGCTCGGCTCGGCTCGGCTGAACTCGGAGCCTCTCGGCTCGGCTCGGCTCGGCTCGGCTCCCTTCGGCCCAGCTCGGCTCCCTTCGGCTCCCCGCCGCCGCCGCCTCCCGTTTCGCGCGCACAGCTCGGTGCTCGCCCGCTGCCGAGCCCCGCGGGCGGCCCGGCCCGGCCCGGCCCGGCCGTCGCTCGGAACCCACCCCCCCCAACCCCCCACCGCAAGATTAGACCATGCAGGGTTTCTGTGTTAAACCCTTTTTGTCCTATAAGGAGAGAACTTCTCTCTACCTCCTTCGTCTCCTCATTTTTCGTCTTGGATTGCAAAATCAGAGTTACAAAAACCTCGTCAAGTACAAGACTTAGTAAGTAGTCCAGAAGGTAGTCCCGTCAATTGCATAACCTAAAGAAAACCTTATACTTACGGTTCCACAAAAAAGAAATCGGACCAGAGTCCTACTCACTGTGTCAAACCTTATTTAAAACACACAAAACCCCCAAAAGAAATAGTTCCACAACCAAAACAAAACCTACAAGTAACACCAACCAGAACCACACCTCCAAATACGCTGCTTATCAGCCACCAATCCTAAAAACCTATTTTCTACACACCTTGGTAGTACAGCTCTTCACAACTAACCTCATCCTTTACAAACACTAAATCGCAAACCAAAAAACTTACACGTGACGTCAACTCTTCAAAGAGCATTTAGACACTCATACCCCAAATGACAGTTCAACCACCAAAAGTAAAATTACCGAGATCATTACAAATAAATACCTGTCTAATATTTAGTTACAAAACAACCCCAAAACCACACAAAACCACAAAGAAGTTACCTCAAAACATCAAACCTACCTACCATTTAAAACAATTAACCCTACCAAGACACAACATAACAAGAATACATTAAAAAAAACCAAACAATCAAAAAAAAAAAAAAAAAAACCAAACAAAAAAAACCACCCAACCACCAACCAAAAATACCCAATGACTCCAACACAAATTGACTTCTCATTATCAAAACAGTATGACCTTTTAATAACCTAATTCTATTGTTTCTACATCTCTTTTAACACCTAAAAGAACTACAACTCACACTTGAGCCACAGTAAACAAACTTACTTATTAACTAACCAAATGAAACAATAACACATCTGTACCTTTACATAAATTGCTGCCAAATATAAACATCTTTAAACATACTACTTTGCCAAATAAAACAACTGTTAATTTTTTATTCTTAACACACAATCATAAATAGAAAACATGTTTTAAAGCATACAAATCGACGAAATCACAAGAAATCATTTTACAAAAACATTACAAAATGGTTTTAGAAATTAATCAATTACGCAGAAATAAAATATAAGCACATCATATTTTCAAAAATTAAAACATCACTAAATAACTTAAATCATTATTAAAAACTAAAACACTCGTTTCATTAATAACTATAATTATTACTTTCCATCTCCCCTACCTACTTCATTTTTTACATGGAACTCTACAAAAATCCTTAACAAGTATATTTATAACTTAAATTCAAAAACATATATATATATATATAAA
Source organism: Anomalospiza imberbis (assembly GCF_031753505.1). Classification (NCBI taxonomy): domain Eukaryota; kingdom Metazoa; phylum Chordata; class Aves; order Passeriformes; family Viduidae; genus Anomalospiza; species Anomalospiza imberbis. The sequence continues at coordinate 44,831 of NW_027100137.1, forward strand.
AAAAAACATACTTAACAAATAATCCACATACCAAACATCTAAACGAATAAAAAAAAACCCTAATAAAATACTAAGATATTCATAACAAAAAAAGCCAAACTCATTAACATAAAAACCAATATAAACACATGGAAATACCAACAATTAAAAAATACATACCTGAATAAACAACATTCGTACCTTAATAATTCACTATAAACTCTTACCAATTAATGACTAACATTAATTACTTGATACCAATGAAATACAAGGAACTGTTACTTTACCCAATAAATGTAATAAACTATTATAATGTAACTAATAACTTTAAATCACACTTTATGAAAAATATAAAACATTAAAGCAAGGTATCCTAAAAAAAATCCCATTATTATCACTACACAAAAAAAAAAATTAAAAAAAAAATATATATATATCTACAAATATCTATATACAGGTAGATAGATAATATATCCATCTCAACAGCACTGTCTGGGATTGATTCTTGTTTTCTCTCTTGACTCCTAAATTTATTAGCCACAGAGTATGGAGTAAGGAAATCATTTTATTTATCACCTTGTTCTCCAGAAACCTGAAAAACAAAATAAAACAAAACAAAAACAAAGGGAAAAAAAACCCCACCCAACCACCAACCAAAAATACCCAATGACTCCAACACAAATTGACTTCTCATTATCAAAACAGTATGACCTTTTAATAACCTAATTCTATTGTTTCTACATCTCTTTTAACACCTAAAAGAACTACAACTCACACTTGAGCCACAGTAAACAAACTTACTTATTAACTAACCAAATGAAACAATAACACATCTGTACCTTTACATAAATTGCTGCCAAATATAAACATCTTTAAACATACTACTTTGCCAAATAAAACAACTGTTAATTTTTTATTCTTAACACACAATCATAAATAGAAAACATGTTTTAAAGCATACAAATCAACGAAATCACAAGAAATCATTTTACAAAAACATTACAAAATGGTTTTAGAAATTAATCAATTACGCAGAAATAAAAAATAAGCCCATCATATTTTCAAAAATTAAAACATCACTAAATAACTTAAATCATTATTAAAAACTAAAAGACTCGTTTCATTAATAACTATAATTATTACTCTCCATCTCCCCTACCTACTTCATTTTTTACATGGAACTCTACAAAAATCCTTAACAAGTATATTTATAACTTAAATTCAAAAACATATATATATATATATATAAAAAAAAACATACTTAACAAATAATCCACATACCAAACATCTAAACGAATAAAAAAAAACCCTAATAAAATACTAAGATATTCATAACAAAAAAAGCCAAACTCATTAACATAAAAACCAATATAAACACATGGAAATACCTACAATTAAAAAATACATACCTGAATAAACAACATTCGTACCTTAATAATTCACTATAAACTCTTACCAATTAATGACTAACATTAATTACTTGATACCAATGAAATACAAGGAACTGTTACTTTACCCAATAAATGTAATAAACTATTATAATGTAACTAATAACTTTAAATCACACTTTATGAAAAATATAAAACATTAAAGCAAGGTATCCTAAAAAAAATCCCATTATTATCACTACACAGAAAAAAAAAATTTAAAAAAAAAAATATATATATCTACAAATATCTATATACAGGTAGATAGATAATATATCCATCTCAACAGCACTGTCTGGGATTGATTCTTGTTTTCTCTCTTGACTCCTAAATTTATTAGCCACAGAGTATGGAGTAAGGAAATCATTTTATTTATCACCTTGTTCTCCAGAAACCTGAAAAACAAAATAAAACAAAACAAAAACAAAGGGAAAAAAAACCCCACCCAACCACCAACCAAAAATACCCAATGACTCCAACACAAATTGACTTCTCATTATCAAAACAGTATGACCTTTTAATAACCTAATTCTATTGTTTCTACATCTCTTTTAACACCTAAAAGAACTACAACTCACACTTGAGCCACAGTAAACAAACTTACTTATTAACTAACCAAATGAAACAATAACACATCTGTACCTTTACATAAATTGCTGCCAAATATAAACATCTTTAAACATACTACTTTGCCAAATAAAAACAACTGTTAATTTTTTATTCTTAACACACAATCATAAATAGAGAAACATGTTTTAAAAGCATACAAATCGACGAAATCACAAGAAATCATTTTACAAAAACATTACAAAATGGTTTTAGAAATTAATCAATTACGCAGAAATAAAAAATAAGCACATCATATTTTCAAAAATTAAAACATCACTAAATAACTTAAATCATTATTAAAAACTAAAAGACTCGTTTTATAATAACTATAATTATTACTCTCCATCTCCCCTACCTACTTCATTTTTTACATGGAACTCTACAAAAATCCTTAACAAGTATATTTATAACTTAATTCAAAAACACACATATTATATATATAAAAAACCATACTTAACAATAATCCACATACCAAACATCTAAACGAATAAAAAAAAACCCTAATAAAATACTAAGATATTTCATAACAAAAAAAAGCCAAACTCATTAACATAAAAACCAATATAAACACATGGAAATACCTACAATTAAAAAAATACATACCTGATAAACAATATTCGTACCTTAATAATTCACTATAAACTCTTACCAATTAATGACTAACATTAATTACTTGATACCAATGAAATACAAGGAACTGTTACTTTACCCCAATAAATGTAATAAACTATTATAACGTAACTAATAACTTTAAATCACACTTTATGAAAAATATAAAACATTAAAGCAAGGTATCCTAAAAAAAAATCCCATTATTATCACTACACAGAAAAAAAAAATTAAAAAAAAAAATATATATATCTACAAATATCTATATACAGGTAGATAGATAATATATCCATCTCAACAGCACTGTCTGGGATTGATTCTTGTTTTCTCTCTCTTGACTCCTAAATTTATTAGCCATAGAGTATGGACGTAAAGGAAATCATTTTATTTATCACCTTGTTCTCCAGAAACCTGAAAAACAAAATAAAACAAAACAAAAACAAAGGAGAAAAAAAAGAAAAAAAAAAACGAAAACCACATTTGAAAGGCAGATCTCACCAGCAGCTGGTCCATCTCCTACAGGGGACCATATTCTAGTGCACTTTTGGTGCACTTGCCTGAACTTGGTGTGGCAGAAGAGATTATTTTTGTGAGGGAGAGAGGCGAGGGGAGGAGAAAGGAATGTTCTAGACAGCTCAAATCCATTACTGTGCCACTTCCCTGTGCAGCAGGTCCTGTGACAGGATGGGAAACTGAGGGTGCTTGAAATTTAAAAAGGTAAAGACACCAGCACAAGGTGCCACTTTGCTTTTTCAGGAAGTGGTTTCCAAATCACAAAGCTTCCCCCCCCCCAGCCCCATCATCCCCTCCTACCACAACCTGAAAGCGTCTTGATTCTGTTTCAAAACCACAAGGGACACCTCAGCGGTCAGCAAGTTCTGCCAGGGCAGCCCTTGTGTGCCCCCGCCTCCCTGCCTGTCACCCTTGCTTTCATCCTCAGCCACGTCATTCTTCACCGGGGACGGGAAATTGTTCCCATTTCTCCTGTCCTCCTCCGGTTACCTTTTTCTCTAAGCTGTGCGGGACCCAGGCGAGGAGGCTGCGATCCTCTTAGCAGCTCATAGGATAGCTCTGTGAGCACGCGGGCAGCACCTTCTGTAATATCTCCAGAAATGCGACGAAAATGCAGCGTGTTCTTTTACAGCCAAGACCTAATTCTCTAACTTAAAATGAGCAATTCGGCTGGTACCTGATCAACGCCCCAGGTAAAACGAACACCACTTGTTCTCGACCAATTCCTGGATTGCCTAAAATGGGACTCTTACCTCAAAACCAAAACAATTCACAGCAACTCCTAAGACCCCTGCTGAGGAACCCAGGCCTCCTGGGGACACCCAGTGCAGCAGGCACGGGAAAAGGATGGGAAAAGCCAAAGCCTGGGGTGAAAAAAAAGATGACATCAATACAGCAGCCTCTAAAAAAAAGCCTTCACACGGCAATAGCGGGGAACCAGCAGTCCCATTTGCTCCGTCCTTGCTCTTTGGGATGACATAAATAGGAAACGAAAGCACGTGAAACACCGTGGCAGACCTAGGGCGTACCAGGCGCTCCTTTTGGCAGCGTGGACGACAATCGTCTCTTTGCGCACTAAGAGGCAGCCCAGTTCCAGCCCATCCTTAGCCCAAGCCTCCCCGCCTCCCACGCCCCAGCGCTCTGCTCTGGGCTTTGGAGCTGTCGCCCTCTCCTCCCGCAGCAGCACGGCACCGGAACACAGCGAGGCAAAGCGTGCCGGAGCCGCCCATCCTGCGTACCTGTGGGCTCCCGGCGGTGGGCAAGTCCGGCCCGGCGGGCACGGAGACAGACGGCTCGGGCACCTGCAGCGGCTGTTCTGCCCCCGATGCTTTCGAGTTCTCCTGCATTTCCCTGCACCGGAGGGGAGCGGATTGTGTGCGAGTGGAGAGGGCGGGGGAAGTGCGGGGAAGCACGGCGAGGCGGCGGGACGAGACAGGGACGACTCGCTCGACCTTGCAAAGATGGCCGGCAGGAAGGGCGGGGAAAGCCGGGGCCCCGCTCCGCCGACGGCGCCGCCTGCACGCCGCCCCGGCGGGATTTTCCGGCACGCGGTCGCTTCCAGCGTCTCGAGAGGGACGCGCGCGGGGGTCGGGGAAGGGGGGGCGCAGCCCTGTTCCGACGCCGCTCGCCCGCCGCCCCCCGGCCCGTGAGCGCCGCGACCCGCGCCCCCCGCCGCCGGCCGAAACCGGCGCCGCCGAGCCGCCCTCGCCGCTGCCGTTCTTCTCAGCCATCGCGTCTCTTTGCGCTCCCGAATCTCCTTTCCCCCTCCCCTCTATTTACAGACACCGCCCCGCTCGCCGCTCGCTCCCCGGCCCCCTCGGCAGCCGTCCTTCCCCCCCCGGCACCCAGCGGCGAAGGGCAGGGCGCTGGCTGAGGGCCGGGGCGGGGGGGGTCTGCAGTACCGCTCTCTGTCCACAAGCCGCTCGCCCGGAGAGAAGGGAGGCAGAAAAGGACAGGGGCGATGCCCTGGGAAAAATCCTCAAAAAATAAATGGCCCCAAAAAGCCCGCACACAAGCTAAAACCCACTGCCGCTACCCAAATAAAACCCCTCCGTTTTTGCCGCTGCCTGTCGGCGCCCGCCCAAAACCTGACCGCCCGCGGAGCCGCTGAGCCCACAGCCCGTGGCCACGGCACGGGCAACACCGTAAAAAATCCCGCGCGGGCGGCGCCGGCGTCAGGGTGGGGAGCAGGAGGCAGAGCGGGATCCTGGTTTTTCCCGCCGTTTTTGCCGCCCAGTTGGGAAGGTCAAGCGAGTCCGCGACATGCCGCTCCCAAGATGGCGGCAGCGAGGGGCCGTCGGCGGAGAGAGGCGTTTTTGCCGATGCCTGTCGGCCCCCGCCGAAAAATCCGCACGCCGGCGCTGCTGCTGACCCCACAGCCCTCGTGCACGGCCTGGAATCGCCGCGGAAAATCCCGCCGGGGCGCCGCGGCGTCGGGGTTTTTGCGCAGGCAGCACTGTAGACCGACCGGGGCTCCTCGATTTTCCCGCCCTTTTTGCCGCCATCATGAGAAGGTCAAGTGAGTCCGCGACACTCCGGCCGAGCCACTCCCAAGATGGCGGCCGCTGCAGCGCCTCCGCGGGGGGCTGCAGTACCGCGCTCTGGCCACAAGGAGGCGGCACTGCCGCGGGAAAAAAAACCAAAAACCAAAAAACCAAAAAAACAAACAAAAAAAAAAAAAAAAAAAAAAAAACCACCAACAAAAACCCCCTGCCTTTAACCCAATAAGAACCCAAATTAAAAAAAAAAACAAACTTCTCTTGTAAACTATATTTCAATCTATTTTATTTTTATTACTTTTCATGTTTATATCCACATTTTGATTTAGAGTGTATATGGATGTATAATCATAACATTTATTCCTATTACTTATATTTTATTATATTTTATATTTTTACACATATCTCAATATATTGATGATATATTTCTACATGCAGATTGATATTTCTAAAAGGTTTATACTGTTTATAATAAAACCCTTCCTCTACCCAAGTAAAAAAAAAAAAAAAAATCCTTTCTTTTAAACCGTGTTGAATTTTTTAAAATTTATATTTTTCGCACTTATATTCAAATTTTACATTTTAAATGTAGAGTGATGTATGGTGTTACTTATATTCTATTTCTTCCTATTACTTATTTTTATTTCTATATTATATTTTACAGATATCTTTATACATCGATTATATATTATCTGTATTTAGAATTATATCAAAATAAAATGTATATACATCTTTTTCTTTTCAAGAAAATTCCTGCCTTTAAGCAAACGAAACCTTAAAAAAGCCCTTTCTTCAAACGATCTTTAAATATTTACATATTTTCATAATTTTATTCACATTTGCATTTAGAGTGTATATTGACGTATTATATTAAAAAGATGTAATCTATATAATAATGCAACAAGATAGATAAATTATTATTTCTATTTTACGTCATCTATACGCCCATACATATATTTACTTACTTTTTAATTTTTATATAGATCTTAACGTATGTATGATGTATTTCTATACATAGACTTCTAGCTTTATTTTACAATTTTTGTAATAAAAACCCTGCCTACTACCAAATTAAATGAAACAAATTTATTTTAAACTATATTTGAATATTTCAGTATTTATGGTTTTGATATTTACGTTTATAAGAGCGTGTATATTGTATTACAATAAATTTTATATATACAATAAATACAAAATATTTTGTATTTAGACATAAAATATATTTGGATTATACTGTGTTATTATGAGACATACACAGTATTATATGTATTGTATTGATTTCTATGATTTTGGGGGGTTTTTTTGTACTTTATATTTCTATATATCTAAACATATTAATGATACATTTTATGTTGATATTTTATATGGATTTAGTTTATAGCTATCATCTATGTTTACATGTATTTACACAAACATATAAAACACTCTCTATCAAACATTATAACATCTTGTGGTAAGAGATTATTTATGTTACATGTTCTCTTGATATGTATTCTCTTTGTATTTAAAACTGGAATTTTATATTCCCATTTTTATATTTCTGGATTTGTTTTCTTTCATTATAGTTATAATTTTGCATTTAAAAATCCAATTCCTGAAACTAAAATGCCAATACAAACAGCATCCAATTCCACCAATGCCGTCCAAAAATGCTAGAACGGCTCCACCGGCCAACCAACTACCAGCAAAAAAACCCCACACTACACTCTTTTCGCTAACAATTCTTATCACATCACACGAATGAAACAAAAATTTGTTCAAGCTCTATAGAAACCCACACAGCAAATCACAAAGACCACCAAAAAGAAGAAAAAAAAAAAAACAAAAAACAAACCAAACCCAACTAACATACTAAACTCCAAACCCTACAGCAGACCCTGAACGTTACTAAAACCCAAAAATAGAACCAAAACTCTACCTCTACGCTAACTCATAAAGAGAACCCAATACTCTATAAAATTAACTAAAAAAAACCCACCAAACTCATTACCGATATAAAAAAAATCTAAACCACAGAGAAACAAACAAATCACCACCCAAATAAAATAACTGCCTTTAAAAAATCTAGCATATAAATACCCATGTTCCCAAAAATAAAACGAATAAAAAACTGCAACCAAATAGATCAAACTACAAAAAAAAAAAAAAAAACAAAAAAAAAACCAAAAACCCAACAACTTAAATTAACAACAGCAAAAGTATTCCTAACTCAATAAACCCATAACGCCTCAAACCATCAAAACCAAAATACTACCTAGAAATAAACACGAAGCCAAAAGATAAGTGTAACCGTAAACATATCTCCCAAATTCTCTGCAACAATAAAACATACACGACAATCAAAAAACCAAATGAATAAACCTCTATAATACACTAAACAATAATGCAATCATCAATATTATAAAAACCTCACTAATGAACTACAGGACACTACCTCAAACCCACCAAAACAAACACTACAACCTCTACGGCAAAAAAAGTCACCACAACCGAATTAAAAACCTACCCTCTACTTCATGCTACGACCCATAAAAACCACTGTAAAACCTTAAAAAATATAATTTTTAAATTATAATTTTTATCCAACCAACCAACCAAACAAACAAACAAAAAAAAACCCCAACCAAAATCCCACAAAAAAAAAAAAAAAAAAAAAAAAAAATCCAACAACAAAGCTCAATCGAAAAAACCCCTTGTCATCAGCACCTGAACCAAGAACCATGACATTCGAGAAGTACACCGTGTCCATTAGCATACACCTACTACGAACCAAACGAAACGATACAATCAATTCCTAAAAACCACCTCAAAACCGCCCCATCAAGGAACTTGGGAACATTGAAAGCCGCGCTCCCGGCACGAAAGCGGCTCCTCCGGCAGGCAGAGGCGGCGCCGCGCCGGGAGACCCCCGCCCGCTGCCCCCTCTGCCCGGCGGGGCCGGCACCGGGCCCGGGGCGCCCCGGCGGCGCCCGAGCCCCGCGCCCGGAGCGGACGGAGCGGCCGGCACCGGCCGGCACCGGCGCAGCGCCGCGCCGCCTCTCCCGCCCGCCGGCCCGGCAAAGCTCCCCTCGGCTCCGCACGCCTCGCAGCGGCGCGGCTCTGGCGGTCCCGCGGCAGCCCGGCCGCGCCAAACTCCCCTTCCCCCTCAGCAGCTCCCCGGGCCATGCCAGCAGCGCCCGCCACAGAACCTTTGGTGCCGGCCCAGGGGCAGAAGAAGCGCCCTCCAAGGCAGCGGCACACCCCGATTTCAACCCTTCAAACGCTGCGAGAGCTGCAGCTTCCTTCAGTTCAACCCCCGAAACCGACGCCACACTCAGGTGCTCGCCTCACTTCATCGAGGGCAAATAAATGTGTTCTCCCCTTCCATTTCGTCCCCTAGAAGAGCAGAAAAGAAGGGGCTTTCCTCAAATGAAATCCCTCAGATTGTGGGAATCTTTAAAATCAGAGGGTTTGGGGAAAGCTGCAAAAAAAAGGCAGGCCTCACAAACAGCACAACTGCGGGTAGAGCTAAGCACTAGACATCAGATTTGTCAGCAGACAAATTATACAAGAAGTAGCAGTTAACTACAACTAGAGCAATGGTCTGTGTATTAACGCCCCTCTAGAACAACTCCCTAAGCTACAGAAAAGTACATCTAGCGAGACACTAGGAAGTTCTAAGCTTGAGAATGGAGCCCCGTGCATTGTGTTTTAAGGCTTACAAGCAGGTATTGCACTCGAAATAAGCGAGCATTGTTTTAAAAAGCAAAGGTACGTGTGCTTACAGGGGTTAGACAGAACTACTGTCAATATGCTTGTGCTTCGTGTGACCGGTCCAAAAACTTTCCAGTAAATTCTAACATTAGGTTCTTGGTCTGCTGGCGGGGATGTGAGCTGCTGGCATCTTCCCACTGTCATAAGCATGTCATGAGAGTGATGCGAGAAAATTAAACAGCTCGAGACGCCTTCCTCAGCAGTCCCGCCCCGTTCGTGATTTCTACATAGACCCCCGGCCGGCGAGACAAATGATGGGAAAGGGGGATTTTACCTCAAGCCAAACCCTTTAAAAGGAGGGACAACAGGGCTGCCCCCTCCATTTAAACCTAAGGGTGATGAAAATGGAGGGGGGGGTTAACCTCAAATCGAACCCATCAAACGACAACAATATTTTCCCCCTTCCATTTAAAATAGAACCCAGGGGTTCCCTGCCACCCCTGGGATACCCCTAACATCCTGGAAAAGGCAGGTTTGCCTTCAGCCAATACCCTCAAAACCACAAGCGAAGAGGGATTGCCCACCTGTTCAGACAGGGTCAATAATGGAAAAGAAGTCGCTACCTTCAATTTGAATTGCTTTTGGCCTCAAAATCCTTTTTTTTTTTTTTTTTTTTTTTTTTTTCCCTGGGAGCACCGTGGAGGGATTGGCAAAATGAAATTTAAAAGGGAAAGGAGAAATGTCCCCGCTACAAATACACATGGGCTCACCTGTTTGGCTGCTGCTTCTTCCCGGCACAAAGGTTTGTCCCTCGGCACCTCCTTGGAGCAATGCTCCAGGTATCCAAGTGACCCCCCAGACCCTGCTGTCTCAAGCTCTCACCGTCCTTCCAAGGACAGCCCCGGGAGCCCCCCAAAAGCTCCTCTTCTCCGGCAGCTCCATGCCAAAGTGAGCTGAGGCAAACCCCCTTAAAAGAGCCCCCGGCAGGAGCCGGCCCCTCCTCATCCTCACAGCTCACACCTGGGGCTGCTCGGGGTTTCTTTCCAAATGAATTCAGAGACAAATTCCTATTCTTACCAATAGCTACAAAAACGAAACACTTGACGGGATTTAGTATTCTACACACACCCCTCCCCGTGCATTTTGGGGCAGCTTTGGGTCCCTCTGGGGGACGGCACCCAGCGTGACCCCCCCTCGTTCGCCACCCACCTGCTCCTCCACCGCAGTGTGCCTCCCTCTCCGAGGGACCTTGGGGCGCCCCAAAGGACATCAGAGCCCCGCGTCTTCGCCCCCTTTTCCTGGCCCCCAAAGAAGGCACAGAACGAGTCCAACTGCCCTGCAGAGCAGCCCAGCACTTCCTTCAATCCCTCTCCACGTGTCCATCCCCCCCGAAAGGGACTCTGCCGCAACAAGAAAGCCCCCCGAAGGGTTGAAGCTCCTGCCCAGCCTCGCTGTCACAGGCGAGGGGCAGAAAGAGGGAGTGGCAGAGACGGCGGGGACGCGGCACGGACGGCACGGCACAGAGCGGGGGCCGCTCTCGGCGCGATGCCGGGAAAGCCCCGGGTCCGGCAGTGCCGGGCGGCGTTTGGCCGGCACGGGGGGATCCGCCGAGAGCCTCCGGCCCCGTGCGGGGACTCCTGCCAGGGCCCAGGGGCGCCGCGCCGGGGGGGTCTGCGGACAGAGAACAGGAATACGGGGAGAAAGAAGGAAGAAGGAGAGGCAGAGAGAGGGACAAGAGGGGGAGCCTCACAGAGCGCCCGCCGGGCTGCAGCCCGAGCCCGCCCCGGCCTGCTCGGGATGCCGCGCTCGGCGGAGCTCGGCTCGCTTCGGCTGAACTCGGCTCCTCGGCTCGCCTCGGCTTTTAGCCGCTAGACTCGGCTGGATTCGCCTCTTCGGCGGAGCTCGGCTCGGCTCGGCTGAACTCGGAGCCTCTCGGCTCGGCTCGGCTCGGCTCCCTTCGGCCCAGCTCGGCTCCCTTCGGCTCCCCGCCGCCGCCGCCTCCCGTTTCGCGCGCACAGCTCGGTGCTCGCCCGCTGCCGAGCCCCGCGGGCGGCCCGGCCCGGCCCGGCCCGGCCGTCGCTCGGAACCCACCCCCCCAACCCCCCACCGCAAGATTAGACCATGCAGGGTTTCTGTGTTAAACCCTTTTTGTCCTATAAGGAGAGAACTTCTCTCTACCTCCTTCGTCTCCTCATTTTTCGTCTTGGATTGCAAAATCAGAGTTACAAAAACCTCGTCAAGTACAAGACTTAGTAAGTAGTCCAGAAGGTAGTCCCGTCAATTGCATAACCTAAAGAAAACCTTATACTTACGGTTCCACAAAAAAGAAATCGGACCAGAGTCCTACTCACTGTGTCAAACCTTATTTAAAACACACAAAACCCCCAAAAGAAATAGTTCCACAACCAAAACAAAACCTACAAGTAACACCAACCAGAACCACACCTCCAAATACGCTGCTTATCAGCCACCAATCCTAAAAACCTATTTTCTACACACCTTGGTAGTACAGCTCTTCACAACTAACCTCATCCTTTACAAACACTAAATCGCAAACCAAAAAACTTACACGTGACGTCAACTCTTCAAAGAGCATTTAGACACTCATACCCCAAATGACAGTTCAACCACCAAAAGTAAAATTACCGAGATCATTACAAATAAATACCTGTCTAATATTTAGTTACAAAACAACCCCAAAACCACACAAAACCACAAAGAAGTTACCTCAAAACATCAAACCTACCTACCATTTAAAACAATTAACCCTACCAAGACACAACATAACAAGAATACATTAAAAAAAACCAAACAATCAAAAAAAAAAAAAAAAAAAAACCAAACAAAAAAAACCACCCAACCACCAACCAAAAATACCCAATGACTCCAACACAAATTGACTTCTCATTATCAAAACAGTATGACCTTTTAATAACCTAATTCTATTGTTTCTACATCTCTTTTAACACCTAAAAGAACTACAACTCACACTTGAGCCACAGTAAACAAACTTACTTATTAACTAACCAAATGAAACAATAACACATCTGTACCTTTACATAAATTGCTGCCAAATATAAACATCTTTAAACATACTACTTTGCCAAATAAAACAACTGTTAATTTTTTATTCTTAACACACAATCATAAATAGAAAACATGTTTTAAAGCATACAAATCAACGAAATCACAAGAAATCATTTTACAAAAACATTACAAAATGGTTTTAGAAATTAATCAATTACGCAGAAATAAAAAATAAGCCCATCATATTTTCAAAAATTAAAACATCACTAAATAACTTAAATCATTATTAAAAACTAAAAGACTCGTTTCATTAATAACTATAATTATTACTCTCCATCTCCCCTACCTACTTCATTTTTTACATGGAACTCTACAAAAATCCTTAACAAGTATATTTATAACTTAAATTCAAAAACATATATATATATATATAAAAAAAAACATACTTAACAAATAATCCACATACCAAACATCTAAACGAATAAAAAAAAACCCTAATAAAATACTAAGATATTCATAACAAAAAAAGCCAAACTCATTAACATAAAAACCAATATAAACACATGGAAATACCTACAATTAAAAAATACATACCTGAATAAACAACATTCGTACCTTAATAATTCACTATAAACTCTTACCAATTAATGACTAACATTAATTACTTGATACCAATGAAATACAAGGAACTGTTACTTTACCCAATAAATGTAATAAACTATTATAATGTAACTAATAACTTTAAATCACACTTTATGAAAAATATAAAACATTAAAGCAAGGTATCCTAAAAAAAATCCCATTATTATCACTACACAAAAAAAAAAATTTTAAAAAAAAAATATATATATCTACAAATATCTATATACAGGTAGACAGATAATATATCCATCTCAACAGCACTGTCTGGGATTGATTCTTGTTTTCTCTCTTGACTCCTAAATTTATTAGCCACAGAGTATGGAGTAAGGAAATCATTTTATTTATCACCTTGTTCTCCAGAAACCTGAAAAACAAAATAAAACAAAACAAAAACAAAGGGAAAAAAAAACCCCACCCAACCACCAACCAAAAATACCCAATGACTCCAACACAAATTGACTTCTCATTATCAAAACAGTATGACCTTTTAATAACCTAATTCTATTGTTTCTACATCTCTTTTAACACCTAAAAGAACTACAACTCACACTTGAGCCACAGTAAACAAACTTACTTATTAACTAACCAAATGAAACAATAACACATCTGTACCTTTACATAAATTGCTGCCAAATATAAACATCTTTAAACATACTACTTTGCCAAATAAAACAACTGTTAATTTTTTATTCTTAACACACAATCATAAATAGAAAACATGTTTTAAAGCATACAAATCGACGAAATCACAAGAAATCATTTTACAAAAACATTACAAAATGGTTTTAGAAATTAATCAATTACGCAGAAATAAAAAATAAGCACATCATATTTTCAAAAATTAAAACATCACTAAATAACTTAAATCATTATTAAAAACTAAAAGACTCGTTTTATTAATAACTATAATTATTACTCTCCATCTCCCCTACCTACTTCATTTTTTACATGGAACTCTACAAAAATCCTTAACAAGTATATTTATAACTTAAATTCAAAAACATATATATATATATATAAAAAAAAAACATACTTAACAAATAATCCACATACCAAACATCTAAACGAATAAAAAAAAACCCTAATAAAATACTAAGATATTCATAACAAAGAAAGCCAAACTCATTAACATAAAAACCAATATAAACACATGGAAATACCTACAATTAAAAAATACATACCTGAATAAACAATATTCGTACCTTAATAATTCACGATAAACTCTTACCAATTAATGACTAACATTAATTACTTGATACCAATGAAATACAAGGAACTGTTACTTTACCCAATAAATGTAATAAACTATTATAACGTAACTAATAACTTAAATCACACTTTATTAAAAATATAAAACATTAAAGCAAGGTGTCCTAAAAAAAAAAATCCCGTTATTATCACTACACAGAAAAAAAAAATAGATATATATCTACAAATATCTATATACAGGTAGATAGATAATATAACCATCTCAACAGCACTGTCTGGGATTGATTCTTGTTTTCTCTCTTGACTCCTAAATTTATTAGCCATAGAGTATGGAGTAAGGAAATCATTTTATTTATCACCTTGTTCTTCAGAAACCTGAAAAACCAAATAAAACAAAACAAAAACAAAGGGGAAAAAAAGAAAAAAAAAAAAGAAAACCACATTTGAAAGGCAGATCCTCACCAGCAGCTGGTCCATCTCCTACAGGGGACCATATTCTAGTGCACTTTTGGTGCACTTGCCTGAACTTGGCGTGGCAGAAGAGATTATTTTTGTGAGGGAGAGAGGCGAGGGGAGGAGAAAGAATGTTCTAGACAGCTCAAATCCATTACTGTGCCACTTCCTGTGCAGCAGGTCCTGTGACAGGATGGGAACTGAGGGTGCTTGAAATTTAAAAGGTAAAGACACCAGCACAAGGTGCCACTTTGCTTTTTCAGGAAGTGGTTTCCAAGTCACAAAGCTTCCCCCCCCCCAGCCCCTCCTCCTACCACAACCTGAAAGCGTCTTGATTCTGTTTTCAAAACCACAAGGGACACCTCAGCGTTCAGCAAGTTCTGCCAGGGCAGCCCTTGGTGCCCCCGCCTCCCTGCCTGTCACCCTTGCTTTCATCCTCAGCCACGTCATTCTTCCACCGGGGACGGGAAATTGTTCCCATTTCTCCTGTCCTCCTCCGGTTACCTTTTCTCTAAGCTGTGCGGGACCCAGGCGAGGAGGCTGCGATCCTCTAGCAGCTCATAGGCAGCTCTGGTGACACGGGCAGCACTCTGTAATATCTCCAGAATGCGACTCTGAAACAGAAAATGCAGCGTGTTCTTTTACAGCCAAGACCTAATTCTCTAACTTAAAATGAGCAATTCGGCTGGTACCTGATCAACGCCCCAGGTAAAACGAACACCACTTGTTCTCACCAATTCCTGGATTGCCTAAAATGGGACTCTTACCTCAAAACCAAAACAATTCACAGCAACTCCTAAGACCCCTGCTGAGGAACCCAGGCCTCCTGGGGACACCCAGTGCAGCAGGCACGGGAAAAGGATGGGAAAAGCCAAGCTTGGGGTGAAAAAAAAGATGACATCAATACAGCAGCCTCTAAAAAAAGCCTTCACACGGCAATAGCGGGAACCAGCAGTCCCATTTGCTCCGTCCTTGCTCTTTGGGATGACATAAATAGGAAACGAAAGCACGTGAAACACCGTGGCAGACCTAGGGCGTACCAGGCGCTCCTTTTGGCAGCGTGGACGACAATCGTCTCTTTGCGCACTAAGAGGCAGCCCAGTTCCAGCCCATCCTTAGCCCAAGCCTCCCCGCCTCCCACGCCCCAGCGCTCTGCTCTGGGCTTTGGAGCTGTCGCCCTCTCCTCCCGCAGCAGCACGGCACCGGAACACAGCGAGGCAAAGCGTGCCGGAGCCGCCCATCCTGCGTACCTGTGGGCTCCCGGCGGTGGGCAAGTCCGGCCCGGCGGGCACGGAGACAGACGGCTCGGGCACCTGCAGCGGCTGTTCTGCCCCGATGCTTTCGAGTTCTCCTGCATTTCCCTGCACCGGAGGGGAGCGGATTGTGTGCGAGTGGAGAGGGCGGGGAAGTGCGGGGAAGCACGGCGAGGCGGCGGGACGAGACAGGGACGACTCGCTCGACCTTGCAAAGATGGCGGCAGGAAGGGCGGGGAAAGCCGGGGCCCCGCTCCGCCGACGGCGCCGCCTGCACGCCGCCCCGGCGGGATTTTCCGGCACGCGGTCGCTTCCAGCGTCTCGAGAGGGACGCGCGCGGGGGTCGGGGAAGGGGGGGCGCAGCCCTGTTCCGACGCCGCTCGCCCGCCGCCCCCGGCCCGTGAGCGCCGCGACCGCGCCCCCGCCGCCGGCCGAAACCGGCGCCGCCGAGCCGCCCTCGCCGCTGCCGTTCTTCTCAGCCATCGCGTCTCTTTGCGCTCCCGAATCTCCTTTCCCCCTCCCCTCTGTTTACAGACACCGCCCCGCTCGCCGCTCGCTCCCGCCCCTCGGCAGCCGTCCTTCCCCCCCGGCACCCAGCGGCGAGGGGCAGGGCGCTGGCTGAGGGCCGGGGCGGGGGGGGGGGGGGGGTCTGCAGTACCGCTCTCTGTCCACAAGCCGCTCGCCCGGAGAGAAGGGAGGCAGAAAAGGACAGGGGCGATGCCCTGGGAAAAATCCTCAAAAAATAAATGGCCCCAAAAAGCCCGCACACAAGCTAAAACCCACTGCCGCTACCCAAATAAAACCCCTCCGTTTTTGCCGCTGCCTGTCGGCGCCCGCCCAAAACCTGACCGCCCGCGGAGCCGCTGAGCCCACAGCCCGTGGCCACGGCACGGGCAACACCGTAAAAAATCCCGCGCGGGCGGCGCCGGCGTCAGGGTGGGGAGCAGGAGGCAGAGCGGGATCCTGGTTTTTCCCGCCGTTTTTGCCGCCATCATGAGAAGGTCAAGTGAGTCCGCGACACTCCGGCCGAGCCGCTCCCAAGATGGCGGCCGCTGCAGCACCTCCGCGGGGGGCTGCAGCACCGCGCTCTGGTCACAAGGCGGGGGCACTGCGGCCCGCCTCAGCGGGGGGCTGCCGCTCGCCTTGGGGCCGCACGGGAGAGAAAAAAAACAAAAAACAAAAAACAAAACACAAAAAACCAAAAAAAAAAACCCCACCAACAAAAACCCCCTGCCTTTAACCCAATAAGAACCCAAATTAAAAAATAAAAAACCTTCTCTTGTAAACTATATTTCCAAACATAACAAGAATACATTAAAAAAAAAAAAAAAAACAAAAAAAAAAACCCAACCACCAACCAAAAATACCCAATGACTCCAACACAAATTGACTTCTCATTATCAAAACAGTATGACCTTTTAATAACCTAATTCTATTGTTTCTACATCTCTTTTAACACCTAAAAGAACTACAACTCACACTTGAGCCACAGTAAACAAACTTACTTATTAACTAACCAAATGAAACAATAACACATCTGTACCTTTACATAAATTGCTGCCAAATATAAACATCTTTAAACATACTACTTTGCCAAATAAAACAACTGTTAATTTTTTATTCTTAACACACAATCATAAATAGAAAACATGTTTTAAAGCATACAAATCGACGAAATCACAAGAAATCATTTTACAAAAACATTACAAAATGGTTTTAGAAATTAATCAATTACGCAGAAATAAAAAATAAGCACATCATATTTTCAAAAATTAAAACATCACTAAATAACTTAAATCATTATTAAAAACTAAAAGACTCGTTTTATTAATAACTATAATTATTACTCTCCATCTCCCCTACCTACTTCATTTTTTACATGGAACTCTACAAAAATCCTTAACAAGTATATTTATAACTTAAATTCAAAAACACACATATATATATATATAAAAACCATACTTAACAAATAATCCACATACCAAACATCTAAACGAATAAAAAAAAACCCTAATAAAATACTAAGATATTCATAACAAAAAAAGCCAAACTCATTAACATAAAAACCAATATAAACACATGGAAATACCTACAATTAAAAAATACATACCTGAATAAACAATATTCGTACCTTAATAATTCACTATAAACTCTTACCAATTAATGACTAACATTAATTACTTGATACCAATGAAATACAAGGAACTGTTACTTTACCCAATAAATGTAATAAACTATTATAATGTAACTAATAACTTTAAATCACACTTTATGAAAAATATAAAACATTAAAGCAAGGTATCCTAAAAAAAATCCCATTATTATCACTACACAGAAAAAAAAAATTAAAAAAAAAAAATATATATATCTACAAATATCTATATACAGGTAGATAGATAATATATCCATCTCAACAGCACTGTCTGGGATTGATTCTTGTTTTCTCTCTTGACTCCTAAATTTATTAGCCACAGAGTATGGAGTAAGGAAATCATTTTATTTATCACCTTGTTCTCCAGAAACCTGAAAAACAAAATAAAACAAAACAAAAACAAAGGGAAAAAAAACCCCACCCAACCACCAGCCAAAAATACCCAATGACTCCAACACAAATTGACTTCTCATTATCAAAACAGTATGACCTTTTAATAACCTAATTCTATTGTTTCTACATCTCTTTTAACACCTAAAAGAACTACAACTCACACTTGAGCCACAGTAAACAAACTTACTTATTAACTAACCAAATGAAACAATAACACATCTGTACCTTTACATAAATTGCTGCCAAATATAAACATCTTTAAACATACTACTTTGCCAAATAAAACAACTGTTAATTTTTTATTCTTAACACACAATCATAAATAGAAAACATGTTTTAAAGCATACAAATCGACGAAATCACAAGAAATCATTTTACAAAAACATTACAAAATGGTTTTAGAAATTAATCAATTACGCAGAAATAAAAAATAAGCACATCATATTTTCAAAAATTAAAACATCACTAAATAACTTAAATCATTATTAAAAACTAAAAGACTCGTTTTATTAATAACTATAATTATTACTCTCCATCTCCCCTACCTACTTCATTTTTTACATGGAACTCTACAAAAATCCTTAACAAGTATATTTATAACTTAAATTCAAAAACATATATATATATATATAAAAAAAAACATACTTAACAAATAATCCACATACCAAACATCTAAACGAATAAAAAAAAACCCTAATAAAATACTAAGATATTCATAACAAAGAAAGCCAAACTCATTAACATAAAAACCAATATAAACACATGGAAATACCTACAATTAAAAAATACATACCTGAATAAACAATATTCGTACCTTAATAATTCACGATAAACTCTTACCAATTAATGACTAACATTAATTACTTGATACCAATGAAATACAAGGAACTGTTACTTTACCCAATAAATGTAATAAACTATTATAACGTAACTAATAACTTAAATCACACTTTATTAAAAATATAAAACATTAAAGCAAGGTGTCCTAAAAAAAAAAATCCCGTTATTATCACTACACAGAAAAAAAAAATAGATATATATCTACAAATATCTATATACAGGTAGATAGATAATATAACCATCTCAACAGCACTGTCTGGGATTGATTCTTGTTTTCTCTCTTGACTCCTAAATTTATTAGCCATAGAGTATGGAGTAAGGAAATCATTTTATTTATCACCTTGTTCTTCAGAAACCTGAAAAACCAAATAAAACAAAACAAAAACAAAGGGGAAAAAAAGAAAAAAAAAAAAGAAAACCACATTTGAAAGGCAGATCCTCACCAGCAGCTGGTCCATCTCCTACAGGGGACCATATTCTAGTGCACTTTTGGTGCACTTGCCTGAACTTGGCGTGGCAGAAGAGATTATTTTTGTGAGGGAGAGAGGCGAGGGGAGGAGAAAGAATGTTCTAGACAGCTCAAATCCATTACTGTGCCACTTCCTGTGCAGCAGGTCCTGTGACAGGATGGGAACTGAGGGTGCTTGAAATTTAAAAGGTAAAGACACCAGCACAAGGTGCCACTTTGCTTTTTCAGGAAGTGGTTTCCAAGTCACAAAGCTTCCCTCCCCCCAGCCCCTCCTCCTACCACAACCTGAAAGCGTCTTGATTCTGTTTTCAAAACCACAAGGGACACCTCAGCGTTCAGCAAGTTCTGCCAGGGCAGCCCTTGGTGCCCCCGCCTCCCTGCCTGTCACCCTTGCTTTCATCCTCAGCCACGTCATTCTTCCACCGGGGACGGGAAATTGTTCCCATTTCTCCTGTCCTCCTCCGGTTACCTTTTCTCTAAGCTGTGCGGGACCCAGGCGAGGAGGCTGCGATCCTCTAGCAGCTCATAGGCAGCTCTGGTGACACGGGCAGCACTCTGTAATATCTCCAGAATGCGACTCTGAAACAGAAAATGCAGCGTGTTCTTTTACAGCCAAGACCTAATTCTCTAACTTAAAATGAGCAATTCGGCTGGTACCTGATCAACGCCCCAGGTAAAACGAACACCACTTGTTCTCACCAATTCCTGGATTGCCTAAAATGGGACTCTTACCTCAAAACCAAAACAATTCACAGCAACTCCTAAGACCCCTGCTGAGGAACCCAGGCCTCCTGGGGACACCCAGTGCAGCAGGCACGGGAAAAGGATGGGAAAAGCCAAGCTTGGGGTGAAAAAAAAGATGACATCAATACAGCAGCCTCTAAAAAAAGCCTTCACACGGCAATAGCGGGAACCAGCAGTCCCATTTGCTCCGTCCTTGCTCTTTGGGATGACATAAATAGGAAACGAAAGCACGTGAAACACCGTGGCAGACCTAGGGCGTACCAGGCGCTCCTTTTGGCAGCGTGGACGACAATCGTCTCTTTGCGCACTAAGAGGCAGCCCAGTTCCAGCCCATCCTTAGCCCAAGCCTCCCCGCCTCCCACGCCCCAGCGCTCTGCTCTGGGCTTTGGAGCTGTCGCCCTCTCCTCCCGCAGCAGCACGGCACCGGAACACAGCGAGGCAAAGCGTGCCGGAGCCGCCCATCCTGCGTACCTGTGGGCTCCCGGCGGTGGGCAAGTCCGGCCCGGCGGGCACGGAGACAGACGGCTCGGGCACCTGCAGCGGCTGTTCTGCCCCGATGCTTTCGAGTTCTCCTGCATTTCCCTGCACCGGAGGGGAGCGGATTGTGTGCGAGTGGAGAGGGCGGGGAAGTGCGGGGAAGCACGGCGAGGCGGCGGGACGAGACAGGGACGACTCGCTCGACCTTGCAAAGATGGCGGCAGGAAGGGCGGGGAAAGCCGGGGCCCCGCTCCGCCGACGGCGCCGCCTGCACGCCGCCCCGGCGGGATTTTCCGGCACGCGGTCGCTTCCAGCGTCTCGAGAGGGACGCGCGCGGGGGTCGGGGAAGGGGGGGCGCAGCCCTGTTCCGACGCCGCTCGCCCGCCGCCCCCGGCCCGTGAGCGCCGCGACCGCGCCCCCGCCGCCGGCCGAAACCGGCGCCGCCGAGCCGCCCTCGCCGCTGCCGTTCTTCTCAGCCATCGCGTCTCTTTGCGCTCCCGAATCTCCTTTCCCCCTCCCCTCTGTTTACAGACACCGCCCCGCTCGCCGCTCGCTCCCGCCCCTCGGCAGCCGTCCTTCCCCCCCGGCACCCAGCGGCGAAGGGCAGGGCGCTGGCTGAGGGCCGGGGCGGGGGGGGTCTGCAGTACCGCTCTCTGTCCACAAGCCGCTCGCCCGGAGAGAAGGGAGGCAGAAAAGGACAGGGGCGATGCCCTGGGAAAAATCCTCAAAAAATAAATGGCCCCAAAAAGCCCGCACACAAGCTAAAACCCACTGCCGCTACCCAAATAAAACCCCTCCGTTTTTGCCGCTGCCTGTCGGCGCCCGCCCAAAACCTGACCGCCCGCGGAGCCGCTGAGCCCACAGCCCGTGGCCACGGCACGGGCAACACCGTAAAAAATCCCGCGCGGGCGGCGCCGGCGTCAGGGTGGGGAGCAGGAGGCAGAGCGGGATCCTGGTTTTTCCCGCCGTTTTTGCCGCCATCATGAGAAGGTCAAGTGAGTCCGCGACACTCCGGCCGAGCCGCTCCCAAGATGGCGGCCGCTGCAGCACCTCCGCGGGGGGCTGCAGCACCGCGCTCTGGTCACAAGGCGGGGGCACTGCGGCCCGCCTCAGCCGGGGGCTGCCGCTCGCCTTGGGGCCGCACGGGAGAGAAAAAAAACAAAAAACAAAAAACAAAACAAAAAAAACCAAAAAAAAACCTCACCAACAAAAACCCCCTGCCTTTAACCCAATAAGAACCCAAATTAAAAAATAAAAAACCTTCTCTTGTAAACTATATTTCCAAACATAACAAGAATACATTAAAAAAAAAAAAAAAAAAACAAAAAAAAAAACCCAACCACCAACCAAAAATACCCAATGACTCCAACACAAATTGACTTCTCATTATCAAAACAGTATGACCTTTTAATAACCTAATTCTATTGTTTCTACATCTCTTTTAACACCTAAAAGAACTACAACTCACACTTGAGCCACAGTAAACAAACTTACTTATTAACTAACCAAATGAAACAATAACACATCTGTACCTTTACATAAATTGCTGCCAAATATAAACATCTTTAAACATACTACTTTGCCAAATAAAACAACTGTTAATTTTTTATTCTTAACACACAATCATAAATAGAAAACATGTTTTAAAGCATACAAATCGACGAAATCACAAGAAATCATTTTACAAAAACATTACAAAATGGTTTTAGAAATTAATCAATTACGCAGAAATAAAAAATAAGCACATCATATTTTCAAAAATTAAAACATCACTAAATAACTTAAATCATTATTAAAAACTAAAAGACTCGTTTTATTAATAACTATAATTATTACTCTCCATCTCCCCTACCTACTTCATTTTTTACATGGAACTCTACAAAAATCCTTAACAAGTATATTTATAACTTAAATTCAAAAACATATATATATATATATAAAAAAAACCATACTTAACAAATAATCCACATACCAAACATCTAAACGAATAAAAAAAAACCCTAATAAAATACTAAGATATTCATAACAAAAAAAGCCAAACTCATTAACATAAAAACCAATATAAACACATGGAAATACCTACAATTAAAAAATACATACCTGAATAAACAATATTCGTACCTTAATAATTCACTATAAACTCTTACCAATTAATGACTAACATTAATTACTTGATACCAATAAAATACAAGGAACTGTTACTTTACCCAATAAATGTAATAAACTATTATAATATAACTAATAACTTTAAATCACACTTTATTAAAAATATAAAACATTAAAGCAAGGTATCCTAACAAAAAAAATCCCGTTATTATCACTACACAGAAAAAAAAAAAAAAAAAAAAAAAATCTACAAATATCTATATACAGGTAGATAGATAGATATATCCATCTCAACAGCACTGTCTGGGATTGATTCTTGTTTTCTCTCTTGTCTCCTAAATTTATTAGCCATAGAGTATGGAGTAAGGAAATCATTTTATTTATCACCTTGTTCTTCAGAAACCTGAAAAACCAAATAAAACAAAACAAAAACAAAGGGGAAAAAAAGAAAAAAAAAAAAGAAAACCACATTTGAAAGGCAGATCCTCACCAGCAGCTGGTCCATCTCCTACAGGGGACCATATTCTAGTGCACTTTTGGTGCACTTGCCTGAACTTGGTGTGGCAGAAGAGATTATTTTTGTGAGGGAGAGAGGCGAGGGGAGGAGAAAGAATGTTCTAGACAGCTCAAATCCATTACTGTGCCACTTCCTGTGCAGCAGGTCCTGTGACAGGATGGGAACTGAGGGTGCTTGAAATTTAAAAGGTAAAGACACCAGCACAAGGTGCCACTTTGCTTTTTCAGGAAGTGGTTTCCAAGTCACAAAGCTTCCCCACCCCAGCCCCATCATCCCCTCCTACCACAACCTGAAAGCGTCTTGATTCTGTTTTCAAAACCACAAGGGACACCTCAGCGTTCAGCAAGTTCTGCCAGTGCAGCCCTTGGTGCCCCCGCCTCCCTGCCTGTCACCCTTGCTTTCATCCTCAGCCACGTCATTCTTCCACCGGGGACGGGAAATTGTTCCCATTTCTCCTGTCCTCCTCCGGTTACCTTTTCTCTAAGCTGTGCGGGACCCAGGCGAGGAGGCTGCGATCCTCTAGCAGCTCATAGGCAGCTCTGGTGACACGGGCAGCACTCTGTAATATCTCCAGAATGCGACTCTGAAACAGAAAATGCAGCGTGTTCTTTTACAGCCAAGACCTAATTCTCTAACTTAAAATGAGCAATTTGGCTGGTACCTGATCAACGCCCCAGGTAAAACGAACACCACTTGTTCTCAGCAAGTCCAGAGAAGGAAAGACATTCTCCCTTCAAAGCTTCACACCACAGGTGCTGCGCTGACAAGAAGTATTCAAGTAGCAAGACAATTTTCTCCTTTGCCCAAGGTTTTGGTACTTGAAATACCCAGGGTGGGTGCTCCCAAACCTGAGAGCTCCTGGCCCCTGAGTTTCCCTCCTGCTGAAGCACCGTTCAGGTAACAAATGTGCTGGCCGGGGAATAGAGACCCCAAAAAGAAAAGGCCCCGACTGCAGGAGCAAAACCACAGCACCCACGTGAGGCTCCTTGATGGCAGGAAGCTGTTCCAGTTTCAGGGCATAAGGATGGGACTGGTTTAGACACAAGCAACTCTTTCCCCCTCCCCACATACACCTAACCGGCAAGGAACAGATTTTCAAGAGGACCAAGGCAGAATCGGCTGTTCCTTTCTCTGTGGTACTTGAGATCTTGAAGCCCCACAAGCTTGTTGTGGTTTGGGGGTAGTTGGGAACTGCTCTTTTTGAACTCTTACCTGGGAGCCCTCGTCACACAAAGGACTGCTGAAAAGGGAAAAGAATCACCCGGGAAATCCTCTGGTAGACGTGAAGCTCATAGCAGTGTTTGCCACACAGCCCCTCCCCAGGAAACCTGAGCATCCACTCACGCTCTGCTTTGTGCTGGAAGCCACAAAGAAAAATACCACCGTCAGACATTCAGACATTTCCAAAGAATACCAGCCCCTAAGAGCAACAAAACCCCGCTTCCCTCTGACGGCCAGCTCAGGGCTTCCCCGAGCTGGTTCTGGACTTCTGCATTTCCATTCCTATCAAATTTAATCGCTGACGTCCCGTGGGAGCAGTCAGTCTGCAGCCCAAACATGCAGTGGAAATGGAGTTTTAGAAGTTGCTGTTTCTAAAACACTTCCGTTGAACTCAAAGTTACTAATCTGAACTCAAAGTTACTAATCTGAACTCAAAGTTACTAATCTGAACTCAAAGAGGAATTGCAGCTAGCCGGGGCAGAACAGTCTTTGCTTGTGCTCACAGAGCATACACAGCACAGCTCGTTGCGCCTTAGTACGGAGAAAGCAACAAAAACCCCAGAGAATTGACATTTTTAATTGCAATACGAAACATAAGAAAGGTGCTTCTAATTAACTGCCTGTGGGAGAATGAGGTTTCCTTGTATTTGTACGGCTGCTTTTAACACGTTTCTGAAGAATTCCTGGATTGCCTAAAATGGGACTCTTACCTCAAAACCAAAACTGGAGAAAAGCTGGAGGAAAGCCGGTATTCCGGCTCAGGTCCAAATACTGGTGTGACAGAAGGAATCTCTTCACCTTCATGTACATGTGCTCCTCTGTAAAGAGAAAAAGCTGGCACCCTGGAGGAGGACAGTGCTCCCAATCCACAAGCACGGGCGACAATTTGTGGAAGCCGCAGCGAGCGTGCAGGGCTCCCAGCGGGCAGAGCAGCCTGGGGGCGCCGTCCGGATCAAAACACCCAGAAACCTGCGAGAAAGAAACGGAACGGAAGCCGGCTAAAAGCCGTCCCTGCGCCGATGACTCCTTCCAGCAACTTGCTCTCGAGGAGGCAGGGATTGATTCGCTACTCACCAGCCCATCTGGCCACGGCACGGGCAACACCGTAAAAAATCCCGCGCGGGCGGCGCCGGCGTCAGGGTGGGGAGCAGGAGGCAGAGCGGGATCCTGGTTTTTCCCGCCGTTTTTGCCGCCCAGTTGGGAAGGTCAAGCGAGTCCGCGACATGCCGCTCCCAAGATGGCGGCAGCGAGGGGCCGTCGGCGGAGAGAGGCGTTTTTGCCGATGCCTGTCGGCCCCCGCCGAAAAATCCGCACGCCGGCGCTGCTGCTGACCCCACAGCCCTCGTGCACGGCCCTGGAATCGCCGCGGAAAATCCCGCCGGGGCGCCGCGGCGTCGGGGTTTTTGCGCAGGCAGCACTGTAGACCGACCGGGGCTCCTCGATTTTCCCGCCCTTTTTGCCGCCATCATGAGAAGGTCAAGTGAGTCCGCGACACTCCGGCCGAGCCACTCCCAAGATGGCGGCCGCTGCAGCGCCTCCGCGGGGGGCTGCAGTACCGCGCTCTGGCCACAAGGAGGCGGCACTGCCGCGGGAAAAAAAACCAAAAACCAAAAAACCAAAAAAACAAAAAAAAACAAAAAAAAAAAAAAAACACACCAACAAAAACCCCCTGCCTTTAACCCAATAAGAACCCAAATTAAAAAAAAAACAAACTTCTCTTGTAAACTATATTTCAATCTATTTTATTTTTATACTTTTCATGTTTATATCCACATTTTGATTTAGAGTGTATATGGATGTATAATCATAACATTTATTCCTATTACTTATATTTTATTATATTTTATATTTTTACACATATCTCAATATATTGATGATATATTTCTACATGCAGATTGATATTTCTAAAAGGTTTATACTGTTTATAATAAAACCCTTCCTCTACCCAAGTAAAAAAAAAAAAAAAAAATCCTTTCTTTTAAACCGTGTTGAATTTTTTAAAATTTATATTTTTCGCACTTATATTCAAATTTACATTTTAAATGTAGAGTGATGTATGGTGTTACTTATATTCTATTTCTTCCTATTACTTATTTTTATTTCTATATTATATTTTACAGATATCTTTATACATCGATTATATATTATCTGTATTTAGAATTATATCAAAATAAAATGTATATACATCTTTTTCTTTTCAAGAAAATTCCTGCCTTTAAGCAAACGAAACCTTAAAAAAGCCCTTTCTTCAAACGATCTTTAAATATTTACATATTTTCATAATTTTATTCACATTTGCATTTAGAGTGTATATTGACGTATTATATTAAAAAGATGTAATCTATATAATAATGCAACAAGATAGATAAATTATTATTTCTATTTTACGTCATCTATACGCCCATACATATATTTACTTACTTTTTAATTTTTATATAGATCTTAACGTATGTATGATGTATTTCTATACATAGACTTCTAGCTTTATTTTACAATTTTTGTAATAAAAACCCTGCCTACTACCAAATTAAATGAAACAAATTTATTTTAAACTATATTTGAATATTTCAGTATTTATGGTTTTGATATTTACGTTTATAAGAGCGTGTATATTGTATTACAATAAATTTTATATATACAATAAATACAAAATATTTTGTATTTAGACATAAAATATATTTGGATTATACTGTGTTATTATGAGACATACACAGTATTATATGTATTGTATTGATTTCTATGATTTTGGGGTTTTTTTGTACTTTATATTTCTATATATCTACACATATTAATGATACATTTTATGTTGATATTTTATATGGATTTAGTTTATAGCTATCATCTATGTTTACATGTATTTACACAAACATATAAAACACTCTCTATCAAACATTATAACATCTTGTGGTAAGAGATTATTTATGTTACATGTTCTCTTGATATGTATTCTCTTTGTATTTAAAACTGGAATTTTATATTCCCATTTTTATATTTCTGGATTTGTTTTCTTTCATTATAGTTATAATTTTGCATTTAAAATCCAATTCCTGAAACTAAAATGCCAATACAAACAGCATCCAATTCCCACCAATGCCGTCCAAAAATGCTAGAACGGCTCCACCGGCCAACCAACTACCAGCAAAAAAACCCCACACTACACTCTTTTCGCTAACAATTCTTATCACATCACACGAATGAAACAAAAATTTGTTCAAGCTCTATAGAAACCCACACAGCAATTCACAAAGACCACCAAAAAGAAGAAAAAAAAAAAAAAAAAAACAAACCAAACCCAACTAACATACTAAACTCCAAACCCTACAGCAGACCCTGAACGTTACTAAAACCCAAAAATAGAACCAAAACTCTACCTCTACGCTAACTCATAAAGAGAACCCAATACTCTATAAAATTAACTAAAAAAACCCACCAAACTCATTACCGATATAAAAAAATCTAAACCACAGAGAAACAAACAAATCACCACCCAAATAAAATAACTGCCTTAAAAAAATCTAGCATATAAATACCCATGTTCCCAAAAATAAAACGAATAAAAAACTGCAACCAAATAGATCAAACTACAAAAAAAAAAACAAAAAAAAAACCAAAAACCCAACAACTTAAATTAACAACAGCAAAAGTATTCCTAACTCAATAAACCCATAACGCCTCAAACCATCAAAACCAAAATACTACCTAGAAATAAACACGAAGCCAAAAGATAAGTGTAACCGTAAACAATATCTCCCAAATTCTCTGCAACAATAAAACATACACGACAATCAAAAAACC
>NW_027100138.1:0-73431 GCF_031753505.1 Anomalospiza imberbis
GTCCGCACTGGTCCGCACTGGTCCGTCCTGGTCCGTTCTGGTCCGTATTGGTCCGTCCTGGTCCGTATTGGTCCCTACTGATCCATAGTGTTCCATACTGGTCCATACTGGTCCGTTCTGGTCCGCACTGGTCCATACTGGTCCGTTCTGGTCCGTACTGGTCCATACTGGTCCATACTGATCCATTCTGGTCCGTGCTGGTCCATACTGGTCCGTACTGGTCCGTCCTGGTCTGTACTGGTCCATACTGTCCGTTGTGGCCCGCACCGGTCCATACAGGTCCGTACTGGTCCGTTCTGCTCCGTACTGGTCCATAGTGTTCCGTGCTGGTCCATACTGGTCCATACTGGTCTGTTGTGGTCCGCACTGGTCCATACTGGTACGTTCTGTTCCATAGTGGTCCGTACTAGTCCGTACTTGTCCGTTCTGTTCCACACTGGTCCGCACTGGTCCATACTGTCCCGCACTGGTCCATACTGGTCCGTACTGGTCCGTACTGGTCTGTTCTGGTCCGCACTGGTCCATACTGGTCCGTACTGGTCTGTTCTGGTCCGCACTGGTCCATACTGGTCCGTACTGGTCCGTACTGGTCCGTACAGGTCCATACCGGTCCATACTGGTCCGTACTGGTCCGTTCTGGTCTGCCCTTGTCCATACTGGTCCGTACTGGTCCGCACTGGTCCATACTGGTCCATACTGCTCCGTACTGCCCCCTAGTGGTCCATACTTGTCACTAGTAGTCCGTACTGGTCCGTACTGGTCCGTTCTGGTCCGCACTGGTCCATACTGGTCCGTACTGCTCGGCACTTGTCCATACTGGTCCGTACTTGTCCGTACTGGTCCGTACTGGTCCGCTCTAATCCATACTGGTCCGTACTGGTCCATACTGGTCCGTACTGGTCCGTTCTGGTCCGTACTGGCCCATACTAGTCCGTACTGGTCTGTATTCGTCCCTACTGGTCCATACTGGTCCATACTGGTCCGTACTGGTCCGCACTGGTCCATACCGGTCCGTACTGGTCCATATTGGTCGGTGCTGGTCCATACTGGTCCGTACTGGTCCGTTCTGGTCCATACTGGTCCGTAGTGGTCCGTACTGGTCCGTACTGCTCCGTACTGGTCCATAGTGGTCCGTACTGGTCCCTACTGGTCCGTACTGGTCCGTACTGGCCCATACTGGTCCGTTCTGGTACGTTCTGTTCCATATTGGTCCGTACTGGTCCGTCCTGGTCTGTACTGGTCCATACAGGTCCGTTGTGGCCCGCACTGGCCCATACTGGTCCGTACTGGTCCGTTCTGGTCTGTACTGGTCCATCGTATTCTGTGCTGGTCCATACTGGTCCATACTGGTCTGTTCTGGTCCGCACTGGTCCATACTGGTACGTTCTGTTCCATAGTTGTCCGTACTAGTCCGTACTTGTCCGTTCTGTTCCGCACTGGTCCGCACTGGTCCATACTGGTCCGCAATGGTCCATACTGGTCCGTACTGGTCCGTACTGGTCTGTTCTGGTCCGCAATGGTCCATACTTGTCCGTACTGGTCCGTTCTGGTCCATACTGTTCCGTACTGGTCCGTTCTGGTCCGTACTGGTCCATCGTGTTCCGCGCTGGTCCATACTGGTCCATACTGGTCCGTTCTGGTCCGCACTGGTCCGTTCTGGTCCGCACTGGTCCATACTGGTCCGTACTGGTCCATACTGGTCCATACTGGTCCGTACTGGTCCATAGTGGTCCGTACTGGTCCATACTGGTCCGTACTGGTCCGTCCTGGTCCGTATTGGTCCCTACTGATCCATACTGGTCCATACTGGTCCATACTGGTCCGTTCTGGTCCTCACTGGTCCATACTGGTCCGTACTGGTCCGTACTGGTCCGTACTTGTCCGTACTGGTCCGTACTGGTCCGCTCTAATCCATACTGGTCCGTACTGGTCCATACTGGTCGGTACTGGTCCGTTCTGGTCCGTACTGGTCCATACTAGTCCCTTCTGGTCCGTATTGGTCCCTACTGGTCCATACTGGTCCATACTGGTCCGTTCTGGTCCGCACTGGTCCATACTGATCCGTACTGGTCCATATTGGTCGGTGATGGTCCATACTGGTCCGTACTGGTCCGCACTGGACCATACTGGTCCGTAGTGGTCCATACTGCTCCGTACTGGTCCGCACTTGTCCATACTGGTCCGTACTTGTCCGTACTGGTCCGTACTGGTCCGCTCTAATCCATCCTGGTCCGTACTGGTCCATACTGGTCCGTACTGGTCCGTTCTGGTCTGTACTAGTCCACACTAGTCCGTACTGGTCCGTATTGGTCCCTACTGGTCCATACTGGTCCATACTGGTGCGTTCTGGTCCGCACTGGTCCATACTGGTCCGTACTGGTCCATATTGTTCGATGCTGGTCCATACTGGTCCGTACTGGTCCGTTCTGGTCCATACTGGTCCATACTGGTCCGTACTGGTCCGTACTGGTCCATAGTGGTCCCTACTGGTCCCTACTGGTCCGTACTGGTCCGTACTGGCCCATACTGGCCTGTTCTGGTACGTTCTGTTCCATATTGGTCCGTACTGGTCCGTCCTGGTCTGTACTGGTCCATATAGGTCCGTTGTGGCCCGCACTGGTCCATACTGGTCCGTACTGGTCCGTTCTGGTCCGTACTGGTCCATCGTATTCCGTGCTGGTCCATACTGGTCCATACTGGTCTGTTCTGGTCCGCACTGGTCCATACTGGTACGTTCTGTTCCATAGTGGTCCGTACTAGTCCGTACTTGTCCGTTCTGTTCCGCACTGGTCCGCACTGGTCCGTCCTGGTCCGCACTGGTCCATACTGGTCCGTACTGGTCCGTACTGGTCTGTTCTGGTCCGCAATGGTCCATATTGGTCCGTACTGGTCCGTTCTGGCCCATACTGTTCCGTACTGGTCCGTACTGGTCCGTACTGGTCCATACTGTTCCGTACTGGTCCATACTGTTCCGTACTGGTCCGTTCTGGTCCGTACTGATCCATCGTGTTCAGTGCTGGTCCATACTGGTCCATACTGGTCCGTTCTTGTCCGCACTGGTCCATACTGGTCCGTTCTGTTCCATAGTGGTCCGTACTAGTCCGTACTTGTCCGTTCTGTTCCACACTGGTCCGCACTGGTCCATACTGGTCCGCACTGGTCCATACTGGTCCGTACTGGTCCGTACTGGTCTGTTCTGGTCCATACTGGTCCATACAGGTCCGTCCTGGTCTGTTCTGGTCCGCACTGGTCCATAGTGGTCCGTACTGGTCCGTACTGGTCTGTTTTGGTCCGCACTGGTCCGTACTGGTTCGTACTGGTCTGTTCTGGTCCGCACTGGTCCGTTCTGTTCCACACTGGTCTATACTGTTCCGTACTGGTCCATACTGGTCCATACTGGTCCATAATGTTCCGTACTGGTCCATACTGGTCCGTACTGGTCCATACTGGTCCGTACTGGTCCATACTGGTCCGCACTGGTCCATACTGGTCCGTACTGGTCCGTTCTGGTCCGTACTGGTCTGTTCTGGTCCGCACTGGTCCGTACTGGTCCGTAGTGTTCACTATTGGTTCGTTCTGGTCCGTACTGGTCCATGCTGGTCCATACTGGTCCGTACTGGTCCATACTGGTCCGTACTGGTCCATACTGGTCCGCACTGGTCCATACTGGTCCGTACTGGTCTGTTCTGGTCCGCACTGGTCCATACTGGTCCGTATTGGTCCCTACTGATCCATACTGGTCCATACTGGTCCATACTGGTCCGTACAGGTCCATACCGGTCCATACTGGTCCGTACTGGTCCGTTCTGGTCTGCCCTTGTCCATACTGGTCCGTACTGGTCCGCACTGGTCCATACTGGTCCATACTGCTCCGTACTGCCCCCTAGTGGTCCATACTGGTCACTAGTAGTCCGTACTGGTCCGTACTGGTCCGTTCTGGTCCGCACTGGTCCATACTGGTCCGTACTGCTCCGCACTTGTCCATACTGGTCCGTACTTGTCCGTACTGGTCCGTACTGGTCCGCTCTAATCCATACTGGTCCGTACTGGTCCATACTGGTCCGTACTGGTCCGTTCTGGTCCGTACTGGTCCATACTAGTCCGTACTGGTCCGTATTGGTCCCTACTGGTCCATACTGGTCCATACTGGTCCGTACTGGTCCATACTGGTCCATACTGGTCCGTACTGGTCCATATTGGTCGGTGCTGGTCCATACTGGTCCGTACTGGTCCGTTCTGGTCCATACTGGTCCGTAGTGGTCCGTACTGGTCCCTACCGGTCAGGACTGGTCCATAGTGGTCCGTACTGGTCCCTACTGGCCCGTACTGGTCCGTACTGGCCCATACTGGTCCGCACTGGTACGTTCTGTTCCATATTGGTCCGTACTGGTCCGTCCTGGTCTGTACTGGTCCATACAGGTCCGTTGTGGCCCGCACTGGTCCATACTGGTCCGTACTGGTCCGTTCTGGTCCGTACTGGTCCATCGTATTCCGTGCTGGTCCATACTGGTCCATACTGGTCTGTTCTGGTCCGCACTGGTCCATACTGGTACGTTCTGTTCCATAGTGGTCCGTACTAGTCCGTACTTGTCCGTTCTGTTCCGCACTGGTCCGCACTGGTCCATACTGGTCCGCAATGGTCCATACTGGTCCGTACTGGTCCGTACTGGTCTGTTCTGGTCCGCAATGGTCCATACTTGTCCGTACTGGTCCGTTCTGGTCCATACTGTTCCGTACTGGTCCATTCTGGTCCGTACTGGTCCATCGTGTTCCGCGCTGGTCCATACTGGTCCATACTGGTCCGTTCTGGTCCGCACTGGTCCGTTCTGGTCCGCACTGGTCCATACTGGTCCGTACTGGTCCATACTGGTCCATACTGGTCCGTACTGGTCCATAGTGGTCCGTACTGGTCCATACTGGTCCGTACTGGTCCGTCCTGGTCCGTATTGGTCCCTACTGATCCATACTGGTCCATACTGGTCCATACTGGTCCGTTCTGGTCCGCACTGGTCCATACAGGTCCGTACTGGTCCATACTGGTCCGTACTGGTCCGTTCTGGTCTATACTGGTCCGTAGTGGTCCGTACTGGTCTGTACTGGTCCCTATTGGTCCGTTCTGGTCCGTACTGGTCCGTACTGGTCCGTCCTGGTCTGTTCTGGTCCGCACTTGTCCATACTGGTCCGTACTTGTCCGTACTGGTCCGTACTGGTCCGCTCTAATCCATACTGGTCCGTACTGGTCCATACTGGTCCGTACTGGTCCGTTCTGGTCCGTACTGGTCCATACTAGTCCGTACTGGTCCGTATTGGTCCATACTGGTCCGCACTGGTCCATACTGGTCCGTACTGGTCCGCACTGGTCCATACTGGTCCGTACTGGTCCATATTGGTCCGTTCTGGTCCGTAATGGTCCGTCCTGGTCTGTTCTGGTCCATACAGGTCCGTTCTGGTCCGCACTGGTCCATACTGGTCCGCAATGGTCCATACTGGTCCGTACTGGTCCGTACTGGTCCATACCGGTCCATACTGGTCCGTACTGGTCCGTTCTGTTCTGCCCTTTTCCATACTGGTCCGTACTGGTCCGCTCTAATCCATCCTGGTCCGTACTGGTCCATACTGGTCCGTACTGGTCCGTTCTGGTCTGTACTAGTCCACACTAGTCCGTACTGGTCCGTATTGGTCCCTACTGGTCCATACTGGTCCATACTGGTGCGTTCTGGTCCGCACTGGTCCATACTGGTCCGTACTGGTCCATATTGTTCGATGCTGGTCCATACTGGTCCGTACTGGTCCGTTCTGGTCCATACTGGTCCATACTGGTCCGTACTGGTCCATACTGGTCCATAGTGGTCCCTACTGGTCCCTACTGGTCCGTACTGGTCCGTACTGGCCCATACTGGTCCGTTCTGGTACGTTCTGTTCCATATTGGTCCGTACTGGTCCGTCCTGGTCTGTACTGGTCCATATAGGTCCGTTGTGGCCCGCACTGGTCCATACTGGTCCGTACTGGTCCGTTCTGGTCCGTACTGGTCCATCGTATTCCGTGCTGGTCCATACTGGTCCATACTGGTCTGTTCTGGTCCGCACTGGTCCATACTGGTACGTTCTGTTCCATAGTGGTCCGTACTAGTCCGTACTTGTCCGTTCTGTTCCGCACTGGTCCGCACTGGTCCGTCCTGGTCCGCACTGGTCCATACTGGTCCGTACTGGTCCGTACTGGTCTGTTCTGGTCCGCAATGGTCCATATTGGTCCGTACTGGTCCGTTCTGGCCCATACTGTTCCGTACTGGTCCGTACTGGTCCGTACTGGTCCATACTGTTCCGTACTGGTCCATACTGTTCCGTACTGGTCCGTTCTGGTCCGTACTGATCCATCGTGTTCAGTGCTGGTCCATACTGGTCCATACTGGTCCGTTCTTGTCCGCACTGGTCCATACTGGTCCGTTCTGTTCCATAGTGGTCCGTACTAGTCCGTACTTGTCCGTTCTGTTCCACACTGGTCCGCACTGGTCCATACTGGTCCGCACTGGTCCATACTGGTCCGTACTGGTCCGTACTGGTCTGTTCTGGTCCATACTGGTCCATACAGGTCCGTCCTGGTCTGTTCTGGTCCGCACTGGTCCATAGTGGTCCGTACTGGTCCGTACTGGTCTGTTTTGGTCCGCACTGGTCCGTACTGGTTCGTACTGGTCTGTTCTGGTCCGCACTGGTCCGTTCTGTTCCACACTGGTCTATACTGTTCCGTACTGGTCCATACTGGTCCATACTGGTCCATAATGTTCCGTACTGGTCCATACTGGTCCGTACTGGTCCATACTGGTCCGTACTGGTCCATACTGGTCCGCACTGGTCCATACTGGTCCGTACTGGTCCGTTCTGGTCCGTACTGGTCTGTTCTGGTCCGCACTGGTCCGTACTGGTCCGTAGTGTTCACTATTGGTTCGTTCTGGTCCGTACTGGTCCATGCTGGTCCATACTGGTCCGTACTGGTCCATACTGGTCCGTACTGGTCCATACTGGTCCGCACTGGTCCATACTGGTCCGTACTGGTCTGTTCTGGTCCGCACTGGTCCATACTGGTCCGTATTGGTCCCTACTGATCCATACTGGTCCATACTGGTCCATACTGGTCCGTACAGGTCCATACCGGTCCATACTGGTCCGTACTGGTCCGTTCTGGTCTGCCCTTGTCCATACTGGTCCGTACTGGTCCGCACTGGTCCATACTGGTCCATACTGCTCCGTACTGCCCCCTAGTGGTCCATACTGGTCACTAGTAGTCCGTACTGGTCCGTACTGGTCCGTTCTGGTCCGCACTGGTCCATACTGGTCCGTACTGCTCCGCACTTGTCCATACTGGTCCGTACTTGTCCGTACTGGTCCGTACTGGTCCGCTCTAATCCATACTGGTCCGTACTGGTCCATACTGGTCCGTACTGGTCCGTTCTGGTCCGTACTGGTCCATACTAGTCCGTACTGGTCCGTATTGGTCCCTACTGGTCCATACTGGTCCATACTGGTCCGTACTGGTCCATACTGGTCCATACTGGTCCGTACTGGTCCATATTGGTCGGTGCTGGTCCATACTGGTCCGTACTGGTCCGTTCTGGTCCATACTGGTCCGTAGTGGTCCGTACTGGTCCCTACCGGTCAGGACTGGTCCATAGTGGTCCGTACTGGTCCCTACTGGCCCGTACTGGTCCGTACTGGCCCATACTGGTCCGCACTGGTACGTTCTGTTCCATATTGGTCCGTACTGGTCCGTCCTGGTCTGTACTGGTCCATACAGGTCCGTTGTGGCCCGCACTGGTCCATACTGGTCCGTACTGGTCCGTTCTGGTCCGTACTGGTCCATCGTATTCCGTGCTGGTCCATACTGGTCCATACTGGTCTGTTCTGGTCCGCACTGGTCCATACTGGTACGTTCTGTTCCATAGTGGTCCGTACTAGTCCGTACTTGTCCGTTCTGTTCCGCACTGGTCCGCACTGGTCCATACTGGTCCGCAATGGTCCATACTGGTCCGTACTGGTCCGTACTGGTCTGTTCTGGTCCGCAATGGTCCATACTTGTCCGTACTGGTCCGTTCTGGTCCATACTGTTCCGTACTGGTCCATTCTGGTCCGTACTGGTCCATCGTGTTCCGCGCTGGTCCATACTGGTCCATACTGGTCCGTTCTGGTCCGCACTGGTCCGTTCTGGTCCGCACTGGTCCATACTGGTCCGTACTGGTCCATACTGGTCCATACTGGTCCGTACTGGTCCATAGTGGTCCGTACTGGTCCATACTGGTCCGTACTGGTCCGTCCTGGTCCGTATTGGTCCCTACTGATCCATACTGGTCCATACTGGTCCATACTGGTCCGTTCTGGTCCGCACTGGTCCATACAGGTCCGTACTGGTCCATACTGGTCCGTACTGGTCCGTTCTGGTCTATACTGGTCCGTAGTGGTCCGTACTGGTCTGTACTGGTCCCTATTGGTCCGTTCTGGTCCGTACTGGTCCGTACTGGTCCGTCCTGGTCTGTTCTGGTCCGCACTTGTCCATACTGGTCCGTACTTGTCCGTACTGGTCCGTACTGGTCCGCTCTAATCCATACTGGTCCGTACTGGTCCATACTGGTCCGTACTGGTCCGTTCTGGTCCGTACTGGTCCATACTAGTCCGTACTGGTCCGTATTGGTCCATACTGGTCCGCACTGGTCCATACTGGTCCGTACTGGTCCGCACTGGTCCATACTGGTCCGTACTGGTCCATATTGGTCCGTTCTGGTCCGTAATGGTCCGTCCTGGTCTGTTCTGGTCCATACAGGTCCGTTCTGGTCCGCACTGGTCCATACTGGTCCGCAATGGTCCATACTGGTCCGTACTGGTCCGTACTGGTCCATACCGGTCCATACTGGTCCGTACTGGTCCGTTCTGTTCTGCCCTTTTCCATACTGGTCCGTACTGGTCCGCTCTAATCCATCCTGGTCCGTACTGGTCCATACTGGTCCGTACTGGTCCGTTCTGGTCTGTACTAGTCCACACTAGTCCGTACTGGTCCGTATTGGTCCCTACTGGTCCATACTGGTCCATACTGGTGCGTTCTGGTCCGCACTGGTCCATACTGGTCCGTACTGGTCCATATTGTTCGATGCTGGTCCATACTGGTCCGTACTGGTCCGTTCTGGTCCATACTGGTCCATACTGGTCCGTACTGGTCCATACTGGTCCATAGTGGTCCCTACTGGTCCCTACTGGTCCGTACTGGTCCGTACTGGCCCATACTGGTCCGTTCTGGTACGTTCTGTTCCATATTGGTCCGTACTGGTCCGTCCTGGTCTGTACTGGTCCATATAGGTCCGTTGTGGCCCGCACTGGTCCATACTGGTCCGTACTGGTCCGTTCTGGTCCGTACTGGTCCATCGTATTCCGTGCTGGTCCATACTGGTCCATACTGGTCTGTTCTGGTCCGCACTGGTCCATACTGGTACGTTCTGTTCCATAGTGGTCCGTACTAGTCCGTACTTGTCCGTTCTGTTCCGCACTGGTCCGCACTGGTCCGTCCTGGTCCGCACTGGTCCATACTGGTCCGTACTGGTCCGTACTGGTCTGTTCTGGTCCGCAATGGTCCATATTGGTCCGTACTGGTCCGTTCTGGCCCATACTGTTCCGTACTGGTCCGTACTGGTCCGTACTGGTCCATACTGTTCCGTACTGGTCCATACTGTTCCGTACTGGTCCGTTCTGGTCCGTACTGATCCATCGTGTTCAGTGCTGGTCCATACTGGTCCATACTGGTCCGTTCTTGTCCGCACTGGTCCATACTGGTCCGTTCTGTTCCATAGTGGTCCGTACTAGTCCGTACTTGTCCGTTCTGTTCCACACTGGTCCGCACTGGTCCATACTGGTCCGCACTGGTCCATACTGGTCCGTACTGGTCCGTACTGGTCTGTTCTGGTCCATACTGGTCCATACAGGTCCGTCCTGGTCTGTTCTGGTCCGCACTGGTCCATAGTGGTCCGTACTGGTCCGTACTGGTCTGTTTTGGTCCGCACTGGTCCGTACTGGTTCGTACTGGTCTGTTCTGGTCCGCACTGGTCCGTTCTGTTCCACACTGGTCTATACTGTTCCGTACTGGTCCATACTGGTCCATACTGGTCCATAATGTTCCGTACTGGTCCATACTGGTCCGTACTGGTCCATACTGGTCCGTACTGGTCCATACTGGTCCGCACTGGTCCATACTGGTCCGTACTGGTCCGTTCTGGTCCGTACTGGTCTGTCTGGTCCGCACTGGTCCGTACTGGTCCGTAGTGTTCACTATTGGTTCGTTCTGGTCCGTACTGGTCCATGCTGGTCCATACTGGTCCGTACTGGTCCATACTGGTCCGTACTGGTCCATACTGGTCCGCACTGGTCCATACTGGTCCGTACTGGTCTGTTCTGGTCCGCACTGGTCCATACTGGTCCGTATTGGTCCCTACTGATCCATACTGGTCCATACTGGTCCATACTGGTCCGTACAGGTCCATACCGGTCCATACTGGTCCGTACTGGTCCGTTCTGGTCTGCCCTTGTCCATACTGGTCCGTACTGGTCCGCACTGGTCCATACTGGTCCATACTGCTCCGTACTGCCCCCTAGTGGTCCATACTGGTCACTAGTAGTCCGTACTGGTCCGTACTGGTCCGTTCTGGTCCGCACTGGTCCATACTGGTCCGTACTGCTCCGCACTTGTCCATACTGGTCCGTACTTGTCCGTACTGGTCCGTACTGGTCCGCTCTAATCCATACTTGTCCGTACTGGTCCATACTGGTCCGTACTGGTCCGTTCTGGTCCGTACTGGTCCATACTAGTCCGTACTGGTCCGTATTGGTCCCTACTGGTCCATACTGGTCCATACTGGTCCGTACTGGTCCGCACTGGTCCATACTGGTCCGTACTGGTCCATATTGGTCGGTGCTGGTCCATACTGGTCCGTACTGGTCCGTTCTGGTCCATACTGGTCCGTAGTGGTCCGTACTGGTCCCTACCGGTCAGGACTGGTCCATAGTGGTCCGTACTGGTCCCTACTGGCCCGTACTGGTCCGTACTGGCCCATACTGGTCCGCACTGGTACGTTCTGTTCCATATTGGTCCGTACTGGTCCGTCCTGGTCTGTACTGGTCCATACAGGTCCGTTGTGGCCCGCACTGGTCCATACTGGTCCGTACTGGTCCGTTCTGGTCCGTACTGGTCCATCGTATTCCGTGCTGGTCCATACTGGTCCATACTGGTCTGTTCTGGTCCGCACTGGTCCATACTGGTACGTTCTGTTCCATAGTGGTCCGTACTAGTCCGTACTTGTCCGTTCTGTTCCGCACTGGTCCGCACTGGTCCATACTGGTCCGCAATG
The DNA here is from genome assembly GCF_031753505.1 of Anomalospiza imberbis. Taxonomy (NCBI): domain Eukaryota; kingdom Metazoa; phylum Chordata; class Aves; order Passeriformes; family Viduidae; genus Anomalospiza; species Anomalospiza imberbis. The sequence continues at coordinate 11,379 of NW_027100138.1, forward strand.
GTCCATACTGGTCCGTACTGGTCCGTACTGGTCTGTTCTGGTCCGCAATGGTCCATACTTGTCCGTACTGGTCCGTACTGGTCTGTTCTGGTCCGCAATGGTCCATACTTGTCCGTACTGGTCCGTTCTGGTCCATACTGTTCCGTACTGGTCCATTCTGGTCCGTACTGGTCCATCGTGTTCCGCGCTGGTCCATACTGGTCCATACTGGTCCGTTCTGGTCCGTACTGGTCTGTTCTGGTCCGCAATGGTCCATACTTGTCCGTACTGGTCCGTTCTGGTCCATACTGTTCCGTACTGGTCCATTCTGGTCCGTACTGGTCCATCGTGTTCCGCGCTGGTCCATACTGGTCCATACTGGTCCGTTCTGGTCCGCACTGGTCCGTTCTGGTCCGCACTGGTCCATACTGGTCCGTACTGGTCCATACTGGTCCATACTGGTCCGTACTGGTCCATAGTGGTCCGTACTGGTCCATACTGGTCCGTACTGGTCCGTCCTGGTCCGTATTGGTCCCTACTGATCCATACTGGTCCATACTGGTCCATACTGGTCCGTTCTGGTCCGCACTGGTCCATACAGGTCCGTACTGGTCCATACTGGTCCGTACTGGTCCGTTCTGGTCTATACTGGTCCGTAGTGGTCCGTACTGGTCTGTACTGGTCCCTATTGGTCCGTTCTGGTCCGTACTGGTCCGTACTGGTCCGTCCTGGTCTGTTCTGGTCCGCACTTGTCCATACTGGTCCGTACTTGTCCGTACTGGTCCGTACTGGTCCGCTCTAATCCATACTGGTCCGTACTGGTCCATACTGGTCCGTACTGGTCCGTTCTGGTCCGTACTGGTCCATACTAGTCCGTACTGGTCCGTATTGGTCCATACTGGTCCGCACTGGTCCATACTGGTCCGTACTGGTCCGCACTGGTCCATACTGGTCCGTACTGGTCCATATTGGTCCGTTCTGGTCCGTAATGGTCCGTCCTGGTCTGTTCTGGTCCATACAGGTCCGTTCTGGTCCGCACTGGTCCATACTGGTCCGCAATGGTCCATACTGGTCCGTACTGGTCCGTACTGGTCCATACCGGTCCATACTGGTCCGTACTGGTCCGTTCTGTTCTGCCCTTTTCCATACTGGTCCGCACTGGTCCATACTGGTCCGCAATGGTCCATACTGGTCCGTACTGGTCCGTACTGGTCCATACCGGTCCATACTGGTCCGTACTGGTCCGTTCTGTTCTGCCCTTTTCCATACTGGTCCGTACTGGTCCGCTCTAATCCATCCTGGTCCGTACTGGTCCATACTGGTCCGTACTGGTCCGTTCTGGTCTGTACTAGTCCACACTAGTCCGTACTGGTCCGTATTGGTCCCTACTGGTCCATACTGGTCCATACTGGTGCGTTCTGGTCCGCACTGGTCCATACTGGTCCGTACTGGTCCATATTGTTCGATGCTGGTCCATACTGGTCCGTACTGGTCCGTTCTGGTCCATACTGGTCCATACTGGTCCGTACTGGTCCATACTGGTCCATAGTGGTCCCTACTGGTCCCTACTGGTCCGTACTGGTCCGTACTGGCCCATACTGGTCCGTTCTGGTACGTTCTGTTCCATATTGGTCCGTACTGGTCCGTCCTGGTCTGTACTGGTCCATATAGGTCCGTTGTGGCCCGCACTGGTCCATACTGGTCCGTACTGGTCCGTTCTGGTCCGTACTGGTCCATCGTATTCCGTGCTGGTCCATACTGGTCCATACTGGTCTGTTCTGGTCCGCACTGGTCCATACTGGTACGTTCTGTTCCATAGTGGTCCGTACTAGTCCGTACTTGTCCGTTCTGTTCCGCACTGGTCCGCACTGGTCCGCACTGGTCCGCACTGGTCCATACTGGTCCGTACTGGTCCGTACTGGTCTGTTCTGGTCCGCAATGGTCCATATTGGTCCGTACTGGTCCGTTCTGGCCCATACTGTTCCGTACTGGTCCGTACTGGTCCGTACTGGTCCATACTGTTCCGTACTGGTCCATACTGTTCCGTACTGGTCCGTTCTGGTCCGTACTGATCCATCGTGTTCAGTGCTGGTCCATACTGGTCCATACTGGTCCGTTCTTGTCCGCACTGGTCCATACTGGTCCGTTCTGTTCCATAGTGGTCCGTACTAGTCCGTACTTGTCCGTTCTGTTCCACACTGGTCCGCACTGGTCCATACTGGTCTGCACTGGTCCATACTGGTCCGTACTGGTCCGTACTGGTCTGTTCTGGTCCATACTGGTCCATACAGGTCCGTCCTGGTCTGTTCTGGTCCGCACTGGTCCATAGTGGTCCGTACTGGTCCGTACTGGTCTGTTTTGGTCCGCACTGGTCCGTACTGGTTCGTACTGGTCTGTTCTGGTCCGCACTGGTCCGTTCTGTTCCACACTGGTCTATACTGTTCCGTACTGGTCCATACTGGTCCATACTGGTCCATAATGTTCCGTACTGGTCCATACTGGTCCGTACTGGTCCATACTGGTCCGTACTGGTCCATACTGGTCCGCACTGGTCCATACTGGTCCGTACTGGTCCGTTCTGGTCCGTACTGGTCTGTTCTGGTCCGCACTGGTCCGTACTGGTCCGTAGTGTTCACTATTGGTTCGTTCTGGTCCGTACTGGTCCATGCTGGTCCATACTGGTCCGTCCTGGTCCATACTGGTCCGTACTGGTCCATACTGGTCCGCACTGGTCCATACTGGTCCGTACTGGTCTGTTCTGGTCCGCACTGGTCCATACTGGTCCGTATTGGTCCCTACTGATCCATACTGGTCCATACTGGTCCATACTGGTCCGTACAGGTCCATACCGGTCCATACTGGTCCGTACTGGTCCGTTCTGGTCTGCCCTTGTCCATACTGGTCCGTACTGGTCCGCACTGGTCCATACTGGTCCATACTGCTCCGTACTGCCCCCTAGTGGTCCATACTGGTCACTAGTAGTCCGTACTGGTCCGTACTGGTCCGTTCTGGTCCGCACTGGTCCATACTGGTCCGTACTGCTCCGCACTTGTCCATACTGGTCCGTACTTGTCCGTACTGGTCCGTACTGGTCCGCTCTAATCCATACTTGTCCGTACTGGTCCATACTGGTCCGTACTGGTCCGTTCTGGTCCGTACTGGTCCATACTAGTCCGTACTGGTCCGTATTGGTCCCTACTGGTCCATACTGGTCCATACTGGTCCGTACTGGTCCGCACTGGTCCATACTGGTCCGTACTGGTCCATATTGGTCGGTGCTGGTCCATACTGGTCCGTACTGGTCCGTTCTGGTCCATACTGGTCCGTAGTGGTCCGTACTGGTCCCTACCGGTCAGGACTGGTCCATAGTGGTCCGTACTGGTCCCTACTGGTCCGTACTGGTCCGTACTGGCCCATACTGGTCCGCACTGGTACGTTCTGTTCCATATTGGTCCGTACTGGTCCGTCCTGGTCTGTACTGGTCCATACAGGTCCGTTGTGGCCCGCACTGGTCCATACTGGTCCGTACTGGTCCGTTCTGGTCCGTACTGGTCCATCGTATTCCGTGCTGGTCCATACTGGTCCATACTGGTCTGTTCTGGTCCGCACTGGTCCATACTGGTACGTTCTGTTCCATAGTGGTCCGTACTAGTCCGTACTTGTCCGTTCTGTTCCGCACTGGTCCGCACTGGTCCATACTGGTCCGCAATGGTCCATACTGGTCCGTACTGGTCCGTACTGGTCTGTTCTGGTCCGCAATGGTCCATACTTGTCCGTACTGGTCCGTACTGGTCTGTTCTGGTCCGCAATGGTCCATACTTGTCCGTACTGGTCCGTTCTGGTCCATACTGTTCCGTACTGGTCCATTCTGGTCCGTACTGGTCCATCGTGTTCCGCGCTGGTCCATACTGGTCCATACTGGTCCGTTCTGGTCCGCACTGGTCCGTTCTGGTCCGCACTGGTCCATACTGGTCCGTACTGGTCCATACTGGTCCATACTGGTCCGTACTGGTCCATAGTGGTCCGTACTGGTCCATACTGGTCCGTACTGGTCCGTCCTGGTCCGTATTGGTCCCTACTGATCCATACTGGTCCATACTGGTCCATACTGGTCCGTTCTGGTCCGCACTGGTCCATACAGGTCCGTACTGGTCCATACTGGTCCGTACTGGTCCGTTCTGGTCTATACTGGTCCGTACTGGTCCGTACTGGTCTGTACTGGTCCCTATTGGTCCGTACTGGTCCGTCCTGGTCCGTACTGGTCCGTCCTGGTCTGTTCTGGTCCGCACTTGTCCATACTGGTCCGTACTTGTCCGTACTGGTCCGTACTGGTCCGCTCTAATCCATACTGGTCCGTACTGGTCCATACTGGTCCGTACTGGTCCGTTCTGGTCGGTACTGGTCCATACTAGTCCGTACTGGTCCGTATTGGTCCATACTGGTCCGCACTGGTCCATACTGGTCCGTACTGGTCCGCACTGGTCCATACTGGTCCGTACTGGTCCATATTGGTCCGTTCTGGTCCGTAATGGTCCGTCCTGGTCTGTTCTGGTCCATACAGGTCCGTTCTGGTCCGCACTGGTCCATACTGGTCCGCAATGGTCCGTACTGGTCCGTACTGGTCCGTACTGGTCCATACCGGTCCATACTGGTCCGTACTGGTCCGTTCTGTTCTGCCCTTTTCCATACTGGTCCGTACTGGTCCGCACTGGTCCATACTGGTCCATACTGGTCCGTACTGGTCCACAATGGTCCGTTCCAGTCCGCACTGGTCCATACTGGTCCGTACTGGTCCGTTCTGGTCCGCACTGGTCCATACTGGTCCGTACTGCTCCGCACTTGTCCATACTGGTCCGTACTGGTCCATACTGGTCCGTACTGGTCCGTTCTTGTCCGTACTGGTCCATACTAGTCCGTACTGGTCCGTATTGGTCCCTACTGGTCCATACTGGTCCATACTGGTCCGTACTGGTCCGCACTGGTCCATACTGGTCCGTACTGGTCCATATTGGTCGGTGCTGGTCCATACTGGTCCGTACTGGTCCGTTCTGGTCCATACTGGTCCGTAGTGGTCCGTACTGGTCCCTACCGGTCAGGACTGGTCCATAGTGGTCCGTACTGGTCCCTACTGGTCCGTACTGGCCCGCACTGGTCCATACTGGTCCGTACTGGTCCGTTCTGGTCCGTACTGGTCCATCGTATTCCGTGCTGGTCCATACTGGTCCATACTGGTCTGTTCTGGTCCGCACTGGTCCATACTGGTACGTTCTGTTCCATAGTGGTCCGTACTAGTCCGTACTTGTCCGTTCTGTTCCGCACTGGTCCGCACTGGTCCATACTGGTCCGCAATGGTCCATACTGGTCCGTACTGGTCCGTACTGGTCTGTTCTGGTCCGCAATGGTCCATACTTGTCCGTACTGGTCCGTTCTGGTCCATACTGTTCCGTACTGGTCCATTCTGGTCCGTACTGGTCCATCGTGTTCCGCGCTGGTCCATACTGGTCCATACTGGTCCGTTCTGGTCCGCACTGGTCCGTTCTGGTCCGCACTGGTCCATACTGGTCCGTACTGGTCCATACTGGTCCATACTGGTCCGTACTGGTCCATAGTGGTCCGTACTGGTCCATACTGGTCCGTACTGGTCCGTCCTGGTCCGTATTGGTCCCTACTGATCCATACTGGTCCATACTGGTCCATACTGGTCCGTTCTGGTCCGCACTGGTCCATACAGGTCCGTACTGGTCCATACTGGTCCGTACTGGTCCGTTCTGGTCTATACTGGTCCGTAGTGGTCCGTACTGGTCTGTACTGGTCCCTATTGGTCCGTTCTGGTCCGTACTGGTCCGTACTGGTCCGTCCTGGTCTGTTCTGGTCCGCACTTGTCCATACTGGTCCGTACTTGTCCGTACTGGTCCGTACTGGTCCGCTCTAATCCATACTGGTCCGTACTGGTCCATACTGGTCCGTACTGGTCCGTTCTGGTCCGTACTGGTCCATACTAGTCCGTACTGGTCCGTATTGGTCCATACTGGTCCGCACTGGTCCATACTGGTCCGTACTGGTCCGCACTGGTCCATACTGGTCCGTACTGGTCCATATTGGTCCGTTCTGGCCTGTACTGGTCCGTCCTGGTCTGTTCTGGTCCATACAGGTCCGTTCTGGTCCGCACTGGTCCATACTGGTCCGCAATGGTCCGTACTGGTCCGTACTGGTCCGTACTGGTCCATACCGGTCCATACTGGTCCGTACTGGTCCGTTCTGTTCTGCCCTTTTCCATACTGGTCCGTACTGGTCCGCACTGGTCCATACTGGTCCATACCGGTCCGTACTGCTCCGCACTTGTCCATACTGGTCCGTACTGGTCCATACTGGTCCGTACTGGTCCGTTCTTGTCCATACTGGTCCATACTAGTCCGTACTGGTCCGTATTGGTCCCTACTGGTCCATACTGGTCCATACTGGTCCGTACTGGTCCGCACTGGTCCATACTGGTCTGTACTGGTCCATATTGGTCGGTGCTGGTCCATACTGGTCCGTACTGGTCCGTTCTGGTCCATACTGGTCCGTACTGGTCCGTTCTGGTCCATACTGTTCCGTACTGGTCCGTTCTGGTCCGTACTGGTCCGTACTGGTCCGTTCTGGTCGGCACTGGTCCATACTGGTCCCTACTGGTCCGATCTGGTCCGTATTGGTCCGTCCTGGTCCGTACTGGTCTGTTCTGGTCCGCAATGGTCCATACTGGTCCGTACTAGTCCATAGTGGTCCGTACTGGTCCATACTGATCCGTACTGGTCCGTCCTGGTCCGTATTGGTCCCTACTGATCCATACTGGTCCATACTGGTCCGTTCTGGTCCGCACTGGTCCATACTGGTCCGTACTGGTCCGTACTGGCCCATACTGCTCCGTTCTGGTACGTTCTGTTCCATAGTGGTCCGTACTGGTCCGTACTGGTCTGTACTGGTCCCTATTGGTCCGTTCTGGTCCGTACTGGTCCGTACTGGTCCGTCCTGGTCTGTTCTGGTCCATACAGGTCCGTTCTGGTCCGCACTGGTCCATACTGGTCCGCAATGTTCCGTACTGGTCCGTACTGGCCCATACTGGTCCGTAGTGGTCCGTACTGGTCCATACCGGTCCATACTGGTCCGTACTCGTCCGTTCTGGTCTGCCCTTTTCCATACTGGTCCGTACTGGTCCGCACTGGTCCATACTGGTCCATACTGTTCCGTACTGGTCCATACTGGTCCATACTGGTCCGTTCTGGTCCGTACTGTTCCATAGTGGTCCGTACTGGTCCATTCTGGCCCGTACTGGTCCATAGTGGTCCGTACTGGTCCGTTCTGGTCTGTACTGGTCCATACTGGTCCGTAGTGTTCCCTACCGGTCCGTACTGGTCCCTACCAGTCCATACTGGTCCGTTCTGGTACGTTCTGTTCCATAGTGGTCCGTACTAGTCCGTACTGGTCGGTTCTGGTCCGCACTGGTCCTCACTGGTCCATACTGGTCCGTCCAGGTCCGTACTGGTCCACACTGCTCCGTACTGCCCCCTTGTGATCCGTACTGGTCCCTAGTATTCCGTACTGGTCCGTACTGGTCCGTTCTGGTCCATACTGGTCCGCACTGGTCCGCACTGGTCCATACCTGTCCGCACTGGTCCATACTGGTCCGTACTGGTCCGTACTGGTCTGTTCTGGTCCGCACTGGTCCATACTGGTCCGTACTGGTCCGTTCTGGTCCGTACTGGTCTGTTCTGGTCCGCACTGGTCCGTACTGGTCCGTAGTGTTCCCTATTGGTCCGTTCTGGTCCGTACTGGTCCATACTGGTCCATACTGGTCCGTACTGGTCCATACTGGTCCATACTGGTCCGTACTGGTCCGCACTGGTCCATACTGGTCCGCACTGGTCCATACTGGTCCGTACTGGTCCGCACTGGTCCATACTGGTCCGTACTGGCCCGTACTGGTCTGTTCTGGTCGGCACTGGTCCGCACTGGTCCGTACTGGTCCGATCTGGTCCGTATTGGTCCGTCCTGGTCCGTATTGGTCCCTACCGATCCATACTGGTCCATACTGGTCCATACTGGTCCGCACTGGTCCGCACTGGTCCATACCTGTCCGTACTGGTCCATACTGGTCCGTACTGGTCCATAGTGGTCCGTACTGGTCCATACTGGTCCGTCCTGGTCCGTATTGGTCCCTAATGATCCATACTGGTCCATACTGGTCCATACTGGTCCGTTCTGCTCCGCACTGGTCCATACTGGTCCGTACTGGTCCATACTGGTCCGTACTGGTCCATACTGGTCCATTCTCGTCTGTACTGGTCCGTACTGGTCCGTAGTGGTCCCTATTGGTCCGTTGTGGTCCGCACTGGTCCATACTGGTCCATACTGCTCCGTACTGCCCCCTAGTGGTCCATACTGGTCACTAGTAGTCCGTAGTGGTCCGTACTGGTACGTTCTGCTCCGTAGTGGTCCATAGTGGTCCGTACTGGTCCGTTCTGGTCCGTACGGGTCCATAGCGGTCCGTACTGTCCCTACTGGTCCGTACTGGTCCGCTCTGGTCCATACTGGTCCGTACTGGTCCATACTGGTCCGTACTGGTCCACAATGGTCCGTTCCAGGCCGCACTGGTCCATATTGGTCCGTACTGTTCCGCACTGGTCCATACTGGTCCGTACTGGTCCGTACTGGTCCGTACTGGTCCGCTCTAATCCATACTTGTCCGTACTGGTCCATACTGGTCCGTACTGGTCCGTTCTGGTCCGTACTGGTCCATACTAGTCCGTACTGGTCCGTATTGGTCCCTACTGGTCCATACTGGTCCATACGGGTCCGTTCTGGTCCGCACTGGTCCATACTGGTCCGTACTGGTCCACATTGGTCGGTACTGGTCCATACTGGTCAGTACTGGTCCGTTCTGGTCTATACTGGTCCGTAGTGGTCCGTACTGGTCCGTACTGGTCCATAGTGGTCCATACTGGTCCCTACTGGTCCGTACTGGTCCGTACTGGCCCATACTGGTCCGTTCTGGTACGTTCTGTTCCATATTGGTCCGTACTGGTCCGTCCTGGTCTGTACTGGTCCATACAGGTCCGTTGTGGCCCGCACTGGTCCGTAGTGGTCCGTACTGGTCCGTTCTGGTCCGTACTGGTCCATCGTGTTCAGTGCTGGTCCATACTGGTCCATACTGGTCTGTTCTGGTCCGCACTGGTCCATACTGGTACGTTCTGTTCCATAGTGGTCCGTACTAGTCCGTACTTGTCCGTTCTGTTCCGCACTGGTCCGCACTGGTCCATACTGGTCCGCACTGGTCCATACTGGTCCGTACTGGTCCGTACTGGTCTGTTCTGGTCCGCAATGGTCCATACTTGTCCGTACTGGTCCGTTCTGGTCCATACTGTTCCGTACTGGTCCGTTCTGGTCCGTACTGGTCCATCGTGTTCCGTGCTGGTCCATACTGGTCCATACTGGTCTGTTCTGGTCCGCACTGGTCCATACTGGTACGTTCTGTTCCATAGTGGTCCGTACTAGTCCGTACTGGTCCGTTCTGGTCCGCACTGGTCCGCACTGGTCCGTACTGGTCCGTCCTGGTCCGTATTGGTCCCTACCGATCCATACTGGTCCATACTGGTCCACACTGCTCCGTTCTGGTCCGCACTGGTCCATACTGGTCCGTACTGGTCCATACTGGTCCATACTGCTCCGTACTGCCCCCTAGTGGTCCGTACTGGTCACTAGTAGTCCGTACTGGTCCGTACTGGTCCGTTCTTATCCGTACTGGTCCATAGTGGTCCATTCTGGTCCATACTGATCCATAGTGTTCCTTGCTGGTCCATACTGGTCCATACTGGTCTGTTCTGGTCCGCACTGGTCCATACTGGTACGTTCTGTTCCATAGTGGTCCGTACTAGTCCGTACTTGTCCGTTCTGTTCCGCACTGGTCCGCACTGGTCCATACTGGTCCGCACTGGTCCATACTGGTCCGTACTGGTCCGTTCTGCTCTGTTCTGGTCCGCTCTAATCCATACTGGTCCGTTCTGGTCCGTACTGTTCCATAGTGGTCCGTACTGGTCCATTCTGGCCCGTACTGGTCCATAGTGGTCCATACTGGTCCGTTCTGGTCCGTACTGGTCCATACTGGTCCGTAGTGTTCCCTACCGGTCCGTACTGGTCCCTACCAGTCTGTACTGGTCCGTTCTGGTACGTTCTGCTCCATAGTGGTCCGTACTAGTCCGTACTGGTAGGTTCTGGTCCGCACTGGTCCTCACTGGTCCATACTTGTCCGTACTGGTCCGCTCTAATCCATACTGGTCCGTACTGGTCCATACTGGTCCGTACTGGTCCGTTCTGGTCCGTACTGGTCCATACTAGTCCGTACTGGTCCGTATTGGTCCCTACTGGTCCATACTGGTCCATACGGGTCCGTTCTGGTTAGCGCTGGTCCCTACTGGTCCGTACTGGTCCACATTGGTCAGTACTGGTCCATACTGGTCCGTACTGGTCCGTTCTGGTCCATACTGGTCCGTAGTGGTCCGTACTGGTCCGTACTGGTCCATAGTGGTCCGTACTGGTCCCTACTGGTCCGTACTGGTCCGTACTGGCCCATACTGGTCCGTTCTGGTACGTTCTGTTCCATATTGGTCCGTACTGGTCTGTCCTGGTCTGTACTGGTCCATACAGGTCCGTTGTGGCCCGCACTGGTCCATAGTGGTCCGTACTGGTCCGTTCTGGTCCGTACTGGTCCATCGTGTTCAGTGCTGGTCCATACTGGTCCATACTGGTCTGTTCTGGTCCGCACTGGTCCATACTGGTACGTTCTGTTCCATAGTGGTCCGTACTAGTCCGTACTTGTCCGTTCTGTTCCGCACTGGTCCGCACTGGTCCATACTGGTCCACACTGGTCCATACTGGTCCGTACTGGTCCGTACTGGTCTGTTCTGGTCCACAATGGTCCATACTTGTCCGTACTGGTCCGTTCTGGTCCATACTGTTCCGTACTGGTCCGTTCTGGTCCGTACTGGTCCATCGTGTTCCGTGCTGGTCCATACTGGTCCATACTGGTCCGTTCTGGTCCGCACTGGTCCGTACTGGTCTGTTCTGGTCCGCAATGGTCCATACTTGTCCGTACTGGTCCGTTCTGGTCCATACTGGTCCGCACTGGTCCGCACTGGTCCGTACTGGTCCGTCCTGGTCCGTATTGGTCCGTCCTGGTCCGTATTGGTCCCTACTGATCCATACTGGTCCATACTGGTCTGTTCTGGTCCGCACTGGTCCATACTGGTCCGTACTGGTCCATACTGGTCCATACTGGTCCGTACTGGTCCGTTCTGGTCCATACTGGTCCGTAGTGGTCCGTATTGGTCCGTACTGGTCCATAGTGGTCCGTACTGGTCCCTACTGGTCCGTACTGGTCCGTACTGGCCCATACTGGTCTGTTCTGGTACGTTCTGTTCCATATTGGTCCGTACTGGTCCGTCCTGGTCTGTACTGGTCCATACAGGTCCGTTGTGGCCCGCACTGGTCCGTAGTGGTCCGTACTGGTCCGTTCTGGTCCGTACTGGTCCATCGTGTTCAGTGCTGGTCCATACTGGTCCATACTGGTCTGTTCTGGTCCGCACTGGTCCATACTGGTACGTTCTGTTCCATAGTGGTCCGTACTAGTCCGTACTTGTCCGTTCTGTTCCGCACTGGTCCGCACTGGTCCATACTGGTCCGCACTGGTCCATACTGGTCCGTACTGGTCCGTACTGGTCTGTTCTGGTCCGCAATGGTCCATACTTGTCCGTACTGGTCCGTTCTGGTCCATACTGTTCCGTACTGGTCCGTTCTGGTCCGTACTGGTCCATCGTGTTCCGTGCTGGTCCATACTGGTCCATACTGGTCCGTACTGGTCCATACTGGTCCATTCTCGTCTGTACTGGTCCGTACTGGTCCGTAGTGGTCCCTATTGGTCCGTTGTGGTCCGCACTGGTCCATACTGGTCCATACTGCTTCGTAATGCCCCCTAGTGATCCATACTGGTCACTAGTAGTCCGTAGTGGTCCGTACTGGTCCGTTCTGCTCCGTAGTGGTCCATAGTGGTCCGTACTGGTCCGTTCTGGTCCGTACGGGTCCATAGCGGTCCGTACTGTCCCTACTGGTCCGTACTGGTCCGCTCTGGTCCATACTGGTCCGTACTGGTCCATACTGGTCCGTACTGGTCCACAATGGTCCGTTCCAGTCCGCACTGGTCCATACTGGTCCGTACTGGTCCGCACTGGTCCATACTGGTCCATACTGGTTTGTACTGGTCCGTACTGGTCCGCTCTAATCCATACTTGTCCGTACTGGTCCATACTGGTCCGTACAGGTCCGTTCTGGTCCGTACTGGTCCGTACTAGTCCGTACTGGTCCGTATTGGTCCCTACTGGTCCATACTGGTCCATACGGGTCCGTTCTGGTCCGCACTGGTCCATACTGGTCCGTACTGGTCCACATTGGTCGGTACTGGTCCATACTGGTCCGTACTGGTCCGTTCTGGTCCATACTGGTCCGTAGTGGTCCGTACTGGTCCGTACTGGTCCATAGTGGTCCGTACTGGTCCGTTCTGGTCCGTACTGGTCCGTACTGGTCCGTCCTGGTCTGTTCTGGTCCATACAGGTCCGTTCTGGTCCGCACTGGTCCATACTGTTCTGCAATGGTCCGTACTGGTCCGTACTGGCCCGTACTGGTCCGTACTGGTCCGTACTGGTCCATACCGGTCCATACTGGTCCGTACTGGTCCCTTCTGGTCTGCCCTTGTCCATACTGGTCCGTACTGGTCCGCACTGGTCCATACTGGTCCATACTGGTCCGTACTGGTCCGTACCGGTCCATACCGGTCCATACTGGTCCGTACTGGTCCGTACTGGTCTGCCCTTGTCCATACTGGTCCGTACTGGTCCGCACTCGTCCATACTGGTCCATAGTGCTCCGTACTGCCCCCCAGTGGTCCGTACTGGTCACTAGTAGTCCGTACTGGTCCGTACTGGTCCGTTCTGCTCCGTACTGGTCCATAGTGGTCCGTACTGGTCCATTCTGGTCCGTACTGGTCCATAGTGTTCCGTGCTGGTCCATACTGGTCCATACTGGTCCGTTCTGGTCCACACTGGTCCATACTGGTACGTTCTGTTCCATACTGGTCCATACTGGTCCGTACTTGTCCGTTCTGTTCCGCACTGTTCCGCACTGGTCCATACTGGTCCGCACTGGTCCATACTGTCCGTACTGGTCCGTAATGGTCTGTTCTGGTCCGCAATGGTCCATACTGGTCCGTTCTGGTCCGTACTGGTCCATACTGGTCCGTACTGGTCCGCACTGGTCCATACTGGTCCATACTGGTTTGTACTGGTCCGTACTGGTCCGCTCTAATCCATACTTGTCCGTACTGGTCCATACTGGTCCGTACTGGTCCGTTCTGGTCCGTACTGGTCCATACTAGTCCGTACTGGTCCGTATTGGTCCCTACTGGTCCATACTGGTCCATACGGGTCCGTTCTGGTCCGCACTGGTCCATACTGGTCCGTACTGATCCACATTGGTCGGTACTGGTCCATACTGGTCCGTACTGGTCCGTTCTGGTCCATACTGGTCCGTAGTGGTCCGTACTGGTCCGTACTGGTCCCTACTGGTCCGTACTGGTCCCTACTGGTCCGTACTGGTCCGTACTGGCCCATACTGGTCCGTTCTGGTACGTTCTGTTCCATATTGGTCCGTACTGGTCCGTCCTGGTCTGTACTGGTCCATACAGGTCCGTTGTGGCCCGCACTGGTCCATAGTGGTCCGTACTGGTCCGTTCTGGTCCGTACTGGTCCATCGTGTTCAGTGCTGGTCCATACTGGTCCATACTTGTCTGTTCTGGTCCGCACTGGTCCATACTGGTACGTTCTGTTCCATAGTGGTCCGTACTAGTCCGTACTTGTCCGTTCTGTTCCGCACTGGTCCGCACTGGTCCATACTGGTCCGCACTGGTCCGTACTGGTCCGTACTGGTCCGTACTGGTCTGTTCTGGTCCGCAATGGTCCATACTTGTCCGTACTGGTCCGTTCTGGTCCATACTGTTCCGTACTGGTCCGTTCTGGTCCGTACTGGTCCATCGTGTTCAGTGCTGGTCCATACTGGTCCATACTGGTCCGTACTGGTCCATACTGGTCCATTCTCGTCTGTACTGGTCCGTACTGGTCCGTTGTGGTCCCTATTGGTCCGTTGTGGTCCGCACTGGTCCATACTGGTCCATACTGCTCCGTACTGCCCCCTAGTGATCCATACTGGTCACTAGTAGTCCGTAGTGGTCCGTACTGGTCCGTTCTGCTCCGTACGGGTCCATAGTGGTCCGTACTGGTCCGTTCTGGTCCGTACGGGTCCATAGCGGTCCGTACTGTCCCTACTGGTCCGTACTGGTCCGCTCTGGTCCATACTGGTCCGTACTGGTCCATACTGGTCCGTACTGGTCCACAATGGTCCGTTCCAGTCCGCACTGGTCCATACTGGTCCGTACTGGTCCGCACTGGTCCATACTGGTCCGTACTGGTCCGTACTGGTCCGTACTGGTCCGCTCTAATCCATACTGGTCCGTACTGGTCCATACTGGTCCGTACTGGTCCGTTCTGGTCCGTACTGGTCCATACTAGTCCGTACTGGTCCGTATTGGTCCCTACTGGTCCATACTGGTCCATACGGGTCCGTTCTGGTCCGCACTGGTCCATACTGGTCCGTACTGGTCCACATTGGTCGGTACTGGTCCGTACTGGTCCGTACTGGTCCGTTCTGGTCCATACTGGTCCGTAGTGGTCCGTACTGGTCCGTACTGGTCCATAGTGGTCCGTACTGGTCCCTACTGGTCCGTACTGGTCCGTACTGGCCCATACTGGTCCGTTCTGGTACGTTCTGTTCCATATTGGTCCGTACTGGTCCGTCCTGGTCTGTACTGGTCCATACAGGTCCGTTGTGGCCCGCACTGGTCCATAGTGGTCCGTACTGGTCCGTTCTGGTCCGTACTGGTCCATCGTGTTCAGTGCTGGTCCATACTGGTCCATACTGGTCTGTTCTGGTCCGCACTGGTCCATACTGGTACGTTCTGTTCCATAGTGGTCCGTACTAGTCCGTACTTGTCCGTTCTGTTCCGCACTGGTCCGCACTGGTCCATACTGGTCCGCACTGGTCCGTACTGGTCCGTACTGCTCCGTACTGGTCTGTTCTGGTCCGCAATGGTCCATACTTGTCCGTACTGGTCCGTTCTGGTCCATACTGTTCCGTACTGGTCCGTTCTGGTCCGTACTGGTCCATCGTGTTCCGTGCTGGTCCATACTGGTCCGTACTGGTCCGTTCTGTTCCGCACTGGTCCGCACTGGTCCATACTGGTCCGCACTGGTCCATACTGGTCCGTACTGGTCCGTAATGGTCTGTTCTGGTCCGCAATGGTCCATACTGGTCCGTTCTGGTCCGTACTGGTCCATACTGGTCCGTAGTGTTCCCTACCGGTCCGTACTGGTCCCTACCAGTCCGTACTGGTCCGTTCTGGTACATTCTGTTCTATAGTGGTCCGTACTAGTCCGTACTGGTAGGTTCTGGTCCGCACTGGTCCTCACTGGTCCATACTGGTCCGTCCAGGTCCGTACTGGTCCATACTGGTCCATACTGGTCCATACTGGTCCGCACTGGTCCATACTGGTCCACACTGGTCCATACTGGTCCGTACTGGTCCGTACTGGTCTGTTCTGGTCGGCACTGGTCCATACTGGTCCCTACTGGTCCGATCTGGTCCATATTGGTCCGTCCTGGTCCGTATTGGTCCCTACCGATCCATACTGGTCCATACTGGTCCATACTGGTCCGTTCTGGTCCGCACTGGTCCATAGTGGTCCGTACTGGTCCATACTGGTCCATACTGGTCCGTACTGGTCCATAGTGGTCCGTACTGGTCCATACTGGTCCGTACTGGTCCGTCCTGGTCCGTATTGGTCCTTACTGATCCATACTGGTCCATACTGGTCCATACTGGTCCGTTCTGGTCCGCACTGGTCCATACTGCTCCGTACTGGTCCATACTGGTCCGTACTGGTCCATACTGGTCCATTCTCGTCTGTACTGGTCCGTACTGGTCCGTAGTGGTCCCTATTGGTCCGTTGTGGTCCGCACTGGTCCATACTGGTCCATACTGCTCCGTACTGCCCCCTAGTGATCCATACTGGTCACTAGTAGTCCGTAGTGGTCCGTACTGGTCCGTTCTGCTCCGTACGGGTCCATAGTGGTACGTACTGGTCCGTTCTTGTCCGTACGGGTCCATAGCGGTCCGTACTGTCCCTACTGGTCCGTACTGGTCCGCTCTGGTCCATACTGGTCCGTACTGGTCCATACTGGTCCGTACTGGTCCACAATGGTCTGTTCCAGTCCGCACTGGTCCATACTGGTCCGTACTGTTCCGCACTGGTCCATACTGGTCTGTACTGGTCCATACTTGTCCGTACTGGTCCGCTCTAATCCATACTTGTCCGTACTGGTCCATACTGGTCCGTACTGGTCCGTTCTGGTCCGTACTGGTCCATACTAGTCCGTACTGGTCCGTATTGGTCCCTACTGGTCCATACTGGTCCATACGGGTCCGTTCTGGTCCGCACTGGTCCATACTGGTCCGTACTGGTCCACATTGGTCGGTACTGGTCCATACTGGTCCGTACTGGTCCGTTCTGGTCCATACTGGTCCGTAGTGGTCCGTACTGGTCCGTACTGGTCCATAGTGGTCCGTACTGGTCCCTACTGGTCCGTACTGGTCCGTACTGGCCCGTACTGGTCCGTTCTGGTACGTTCTGTTCCATATTGGTCCGTACTGGTCCGTCCTGGTCTGTACTGGTCCATACAGGTCCGTTGTGGCCCGCACTGGTCCGTAGTGGTCCGTACTGGTCCGTTCTGGTCCGTACTGGTCCATCGTGTTCAGTGCTGGTCCATACTGGTCCATACTGGTCTGTTCTGGTCCGCACTGGTCCATACTGGTACGTTCTGTTCCATAGTGGTCCGTACTAGTCCGTACTTGTCCGTTCTGTTCCGCACTGGTCCGCACTGGTCCATACTGGTCCGCACTGGTCCATACTGGTCTGTTCTGGTCCGCACTGGTCCATACTGGTACGTTCTGTTCCATAGTTGTCCGTACTAGTCCGTACTTGTCCGTTCTGTTCCGCACTGGTCCGCACTGGTCCATACTGGTCCGCACTGGTCCGTACTGGTCCGTACTGGTCCGTACTTGTCTGTTCTGGTCCGCAATGGTCCATACTTGTCCGTACTGGTCCGTTCTGGTCCATACTGTTCCGTACTGGTCCGTTCTGGTCCGTACTGGTCCATCGTGTTCCGTGCTGGTCCATACTGGTCCATACTGGTCCGTTCTGGTCCGCACTGGTCCGTACTGGTCTGTTCTTGTCCGCAATGGTCCATACTGGTCCGCACTGGTCCATACTGGTCCGCAATGGTCCATACTGGTCCGTTCTGGTCCGTACTGGTCCATACTGGTCCGTAGTGTTCCCTACCGGTCCGTACTGGTCCCTACCAGTCCGTACTGGTCCGTTCTGGTACGTTCTGTTCCATAGTGGTCCGTACTAGTCCGTACTGGTAGGTTCTGGTCCGCACTGGTCCTCACTGGTCCATACTGGTCCGTCCAGGTCCGTACTGGTCCATACTGCTCCATACTAGTCCGTACTGGTCCGCACTGGTCCATACTGGTCCGCACTGGTCCATACTGGTCCGCACTGGTCCATACTGGTCCGCACTGGTCCATACTGGTCCGTACTGGTCCGTACTGGTCCGTTCTGGTCGGCACTGGTCCATACTGGTCCCTACTGGTCCGATCTGGTCCGTATTGGTCCGTCCTGGTCCGTACTGGTCTGTTCTGGTCCGCAATGGTCCATACTTGTTCGTACTGGTCCGTTCTAGTCCATACTGTTCCGTACTGGTCCGTTCTGGTCCGTACTGGTCCATCGTGTTCCGTGCTGGTCCATACTGGTCCATACTGGTCCGTTCTGGTCCGCACTGGTCCGTACTGGTCTGTTCTTGTCCGCAATGGTCCATACTGGTCCGCACTGGTCCATACTGGTCCGTACTGATCCATAGTGGTCAGTACTGGTCCCTACTGGTCCGTACTGGTCCGTACTGGCCCATACTGGTCCGTTCTGGTACGTTCTGTTCCATATTGGTCCGTACTGGTCCGTCCTGGTCTGTACTGGTCCATACAGGTCCGTTGTGGCCCGCACTGGTCCGTAGTGGTCCGTACTGGTCCGTTCTGGTCCGTACTGGTCCATCGTGTTCAGTGCTGGTCCATACTGGTCCATACTGGTCTGTTCTGGTCCGCACTGGTCCATACTGGTACGTTCTGTTCCATAGTGGTCTGTACTAGTCCGTACTTGTCCGTTCTGTTCCGCACTGGTCCGCACTGGTCCATACTGGTCCGCACTGGTCCATACTGGTCCGTACTGGTCCGTACTGGTCTGTTCTGGTCCGCAATGGTCCATACTTGTCCGTACTGGTCCGTTCTGGTCCATACTGTTCCGTACTGGTCCGTTCTGGTCCGTACTGGTCCATCGTGTTCAGTGCTGGTCCATACTGGTCCATTCTCGTCTGTACTGGTCCGTACTGGTCCGTAGTGGTCCCTATTGGTCCGTTGTGGTCCGCACTGGTCCATACTGGTCCATACTGCTCCGTACTGCCCCCTAGTGATCCATACTGGTCACTAGTAGTCCGTAGTGGTCCGTACTGGTCCGTTCTGCTCCGTACGGGTCCATAGTGGTACGTACTGGTCCGTTCTTGTCCGTACGGGTCCATAGCGGTCCGTACTGTCCCTACTGGTCCGTACTGGTCCGCTCTGGTCCATACTGGTCCGTACTGGTCCATACTGGTCCGTACTGGTCCACAATGGTCTGTTCCAGTCCGCACTGGTCCATACTGGTCCGTACTGTTCCGCACTGGTCCATACTGGTCTGTACTGGTCCGTACTGGTCCGTACTGGTCCGCTCTAATCCATACTTGTCCGTACTGGTCCATACTGGTCCGTACTGGTCCGTTCTGGTCCGTACTGGTCCATACTAGTCCGTACTGGTTCGTATTGGTCCCTACTGATCCATACTGGTCCATACGGGTCCGTTCTGGTCCGCACTGGTCCATACTGGTCCGTACTGGTCCACATTGGTCGGTACTGGTCCATACTGGTCCGTACTGGTCCGTTCTGGTCCATACTGGTCCGTAGTGGTCCGTACTGGTCCGTACTGGTCCATAGTGGTCCGTACTGGTCCCTACTGGTCCGTACTGGTCCGTACTGGCCCGTACTGGTCCGTTCTGGTACGTTCTGTTCCATATTGGTCCGTACTGGTCCGTCCTGGTCTGTACTGGTCCATACAGGTCCGTTGTGGCCCGCACTGGTCCGTAGTGGTCCGTACTGGTCCGTTCTGGTCCGTACTGGTCCATCGTGTTCAGTGCTGGTCCATACTGGTCCATACTGGTCTGTTCTGGTCCGCACTGGTCCATACTGGTACGTTCTGTTCCATAGTGGTCCGTACTAGTCCGTACTTGTCCGTTCTGTTCCGCACTGGTCCGCACTGGTCCATACTGGTCCGCACTGGTCCGTACTGGTCCGTACTGGTCCGTACTGGTCTGTTCTGGTCCGCAATGGTCCATACTTGTCCGTACTGGTCCGTTCTGGTCCATACTGTTCCGTACTGGTCCGTTCTGGTCCGTACTGGTCCATCGTGTTCCGTGCTGGTCCATACTGGTCCATACTGGTCCGTTCTGGTCCGCACTGGTCCGTACTGGTCTGTTCTTGTCCGCAATGGTCCATACTGGTCCGCACTGGTCCATACTGGTCCGCAATGGTCCATACTGGTCCGTTCTGGTCCGTACTGGTCCATACTGGTCCGTAGTGTTCCCTACCGGTCCGTACTGGTCCCTACCAGTCCGTACTGGTCCGTTCTGGTACGTTCTGTTCCATAGTGGTCCGTACTAGTCCGTACTGGTAGGTTCTGGTCCGCACTGGTCCTCACTGGTCCATACTGGTCCGTCCAGGTCCGTACTGGTCCATACTGCTCCATACTAGTCCGTACTGGTCCGCACTGGTCCATACTGGTCCGCACTGGTCCATACTGGTCCGCACTGGTCCATACTGGTCCGCACTGGTCCATACTGGTCCGTACTGGTCCGTACTGGTCCGTTCTGGTCGGCACTGGTCCATACTGGTCCCTACTGGTCCGATCTGGTCCGTATTGGTCCGTCCTGGTCCGTACTGGTCTGTTCTGGTCCGCAATGGTCCATACTTGTTCGTACTGGTCCGTTCTAGTCCATACTGTTCCGTACTGGTCCGTTCTGGTCCGTACTGGTCCATCGTGTTCCGTGCTGGTCCATACTGGTCCATACTGGTCCGTTCTGGTCCGCACTGGTCCGTACTGGTCTGTTCTTGTCCGCAATGGTCCATACTGGTCCGCACTGGTCCATACTGGTCCGTACTGATCCATAGTGGTCCGTACTGGTCCCTACTGGTCCGTACTGGTCCGTACTGGCCCATACTGGTCCGTTCTGGTACGTTCTGTTCCATATTGGTCCGTACTGGTCCGTCCTGGTCTGTACTGGTCCATACAGGTCCGTTGTGGCCCGCACTGGTCCGTAGTGGTCCGTACTGGTCCGTTCTGGTCCGTACTGGTCCATCGTGTTCAGTGCTGGTCCATACTGGTCCATACTGGTCTGTTCTGGTCCGCACTGGTCCATACTGGTACGTTCTGTTCCATAGTGGTCTGTACTAGTCCGTACTTGTCCGTTCTGTTCCGCACTGGTCCGCACTGGTCCATACTGGTCCGCACTGGTCCATACTGGTCCGTACTGGTCCGTACTGGTCTGTTCTGGTCCGCAATGGTCCATACTTGTCCGTACTGGTCCGTTCTGGTCCATACTGTTCCGTACTGGTCCGTTCTGGTCCGTACTGGTCCATCGTGTTCAGTGCTGGTCCATACTGGTCCATTCTCGTCTGTACTGGTCCGTACTGGTCCGTAGTGGTCCCTATTGGTCCGTTGTGGTCCGCACTGGTCCATACTGGTCCATACTGCTCCGTACTGCCCCCTAGTGATCCATACTGGTCACTAGTAGTCCGTAGTGGTCCGTACTGGTCCGTTCTGCTCCGTACGGGTCCATAGTGGTCCGTACTGGTCCGTTCTGGTCCGTACGGGTCCATAGCGGTCCGTACTGTCCCTACTGGTCCGTACTGGTCCGCTCTGGTCCATACTGGTCCGTACTGGTCCATACTGGTCCGTACTGGTCCACAATGGTCTGTTCCAGTCCGCACTGGTCCATACTGGTCCGTACTGTTCCGCACTGGTCCATACTGGTCTGTACTGGTCCGTACTGGTCCGTACTGGTCCGCTCTAATCCATACTTGTCCGTACTGGTCCATACTGGTCCGTACTGGTCCGTTCTGGTCCGTACTGGTCCATACTAGTCCGTACTGGTTCGTATTGGTCCCTACTGATCCATACTGGTCCATACGGGTCCGTTCTGGTCCGCACTGGTCCATACTGGTCCGTACTGGTCCACATTGGTCGGTACTGGTCCATACTGGTCCGTACTGGTCCGTTCTGGTCCATACTGGTCCGTAGTGGTCCGTACTGGTCCGTACTGGTCCATAGTGGTCCGTACTGGTCCCTACTGGTCCGTACTGGTCCGTACTGGCCCATACTGGTCCGTTCTGGTACGTTCTGTTCCATATTGGTCCGTACTGGTCCGTCCTGGTCTGTACTGGTCCATACAGGTCCGTTGTGGCCCGCACTGGTCCGTAGTGGTCCGTACTGGTCCGTTCTGGTCCGTACTGGTCCATCGTGTTCAGTGCTGGTCCATACTGGTCCATACTGGTCTGTTCTGGTCCGCACTGGTCCATACTGGTACGTTCTGTTCCATAGTGGTCCGTACTAGTCCGTACTTGTCCGTTCTGTTCCGCACTGGTCCGCACTGGTCCATACTGGTCCGCACTGGTCCATACTGGTCTGTTCTGGTCCGCACTGGTCCATACTGGTACGTTCTGTTCCATAGTTGTCCGTACTAGTCCGTACTTGTCCGTTCTGTTCCGCACTGGTCCGCACTGGTCCATACTGGTCCGCACTGGTCCGTACTGGTCCGTACTGGTCCGTACTGGTCTGTTCTGGTCCGCAATGGTCCATACTTGTCCGTACTGGTCCGTTCTGGTCCATACTGTTCCGTACTGGTCCGTTCTGGTCCGTACTGGTCCATCGTGTTCCGTGCTGGTCCATACTGGTCCATACTGGTCCGTTCTGGTCCGCACTGGTCCGTACTGGTCTGTTCTTGTCCGCAATGGTCCATACTGGTCCGCACTGGTCCATACTGGTCCGCAATGGTCCATACTGGTCCGTTCTGGTCCGTACTGGTCCATACTGGTCCGTAGTGTTCCCTACCGGTCCGTACTGGTCCCTACCAGTCCGTACTGGTCCGTTCTGGTACGTTCTATTCCATAGTGGTCCGTACTAGTCCGTACTGGTAGGTTCTGGTCCGCACTGGTCCTCACTGGTCCATACTGGTCCGTCCAGGTCCGTACTGGTCCATACTGCTCCATACTGGTCCGTACTGGTCCGCACTGGTCCATACTGGTCCGCACTGGTCCATACTGGTCCGCACTGGTCCATACTGGTCCGCACTGGTCCATACTGGTCCGTACTGGTCCGTACTGGTCCGTACTGGTCCGTACTGGTCCGTTCTGGTCGGCACTGGTCCATACTGGTCCCTACTGGTCCGATCTGGTCCGTATTGGTCCGTCCTGGTCCGTACTGGTCTGTTCTGGTCCGCAATGGTCCATACTTGTCCGTACTGGTCCGTTCTGGTCCATACTGTTCCGTACTGGTCCGTTCTGGTCCGTACTGGTCCATCGTGTTCCGTGCTGGTCCATACTGGTCCATACTGGTCCGTTCTGGTCCGCACTGGTCCGTTCTGGTCTGTTCTTGTCCGCAATGGTCCATACTGGTCCGCACTGGTCCATACTGGTCCGTACTGTTCCATAGTGGTCCGTACTGGTCCCTACTGGTCCGTACTGGTCCGTACTGGCCCATACTGGTCCGTTCTGGTACGTTCTGTTCCATATTGGTCCGTACTGGTCCGTCCTGGTCTGTACTGGTCCATACAGGTCCGTTGTGGCCCGCACTGGTCCGTAGTGGTCCGTACTGGTCCGTTCTGGTCCGTACTGGTCCATCGTGTTCAGTGCTGGTCCATACTGGTCCATACTGGTCTGTTCTGGTCCGCACTGGTCCATACTGGTACGTTCTGTTCCATAGTGGTCCGTACTAGTCCGTACTTGTCCGTTCTGTTCCGCACTGGTCCGCACTGGTCCATACTGGTCCGCACTGCTCCATACTGGTCCGTACTGGTCCGTACTGGTCTGTTCTGGTCCGCAATGGTCCATACTTGTCCGTACTGGTCCGTTCTGGTCCATACTGTTCCGTACTGGTCCGTTCTGGTCCGTACTGGTCCATCGTGTTCAGTGCTGGTCCATACTGGTCCATTCTCGTCTGTACTGGTCCGTACTGGTCCGTAGTGGTCCCTATTGGTCCGTTGTGGTCCGCACTGGTCCATACTGGTCCATACTGCTCCGTACTGCCCCCTAGTGATCCATACTGGTCACTAGTAGTCCGTAGTTCTCCGTACTGGTCCGTTCTGCTCCGTACGGGTCCATAGTGGTCCGTACTGGTCCGTTCTGGTCCGTACGGGTCCATAGCGGTCCGTACTGTCCCTACTGGTCCGTACTGGTCCGCTCTGGTCCATACTGGTCCGTACTGGTCCCTACTGGTCCGTACTGGTCCGTACTGGCCCATACTGGTCCGTTCTGGTACGTTCTGTTCCATATTGGTCCGTACTGGTCCGTCCTGGTCTGTACTGGTCCATACAGGTCCGTTGTGGCCCGCACTGGTCCATAGTGGTCCGTACTGGTCCGTTCTGGTCCGTACTGGTCCATCGTGTTCAGTGCTGGTCCATACTGGTCCATACTGGTCTGTTCTGGTCCGCACTGGTCCATACTGGTACGTTCTGTTCCATAGTGGTCCGTACTAGTCCGTACTTGTCCGTTCTGTTCCGCACTGGTCCGCACTGGTCCATACTGGTCCGCACTGCTCCATACTGGTCCGTACTGGTCCGTACTGGTCTGTTCTGGTCCGCAATGGTCCATACTTGTCCGTACTGGTCCGTTCTGGTCCATACTGTTCCGTACTGGTCCGTTCTGGTCCGTACTGGTCCATCGTGTTCAGTGCTGGTCCATACTGGTCCATTCTCGTCTGTACTGGTCCGTACTGGTCCGTAGTGGTCCCTATTGGTCCGTTGTGGTCCGCACTGGTCCATACTGGTCCATACTGCTCCGTACTGCCCCCTAGTGATCCATACTGGTCACTAGTAGTCCGTAGTTCTCCGTACTGGTCCGTTCTGCTCCGTACGGGTCCATAGTGGTCCGTACTGGTCCGTTCTGGTCCGTACGGGTCCATAGCGGTCCGTACTGTCCCTACTGGTCCGTACTGGTCCGCTCTGGTCCATACTGGTCCGTACTGGTCCATACTGGTCCGTACTGGTCCACAATGGTCCGTTCCAGTCCGCACTGGTCCGTACTGGTCCGTACTGGTCCGCACTGGTCCATACTGGTCCGTACTGGTCCGTACTGGTCCGTACTGGTCCGCTCTAATCCATACTGGTCCGTACTGGTCCATACTGGTCCGTACTGGTCCGTTCTGGTCCGTACTGGTCCATACTAGTCCGTACTGGTCCGTATTGGTCCCTACTGGTCCATACTGGTCCATACGGGTCCGTTCTGGTCCGCACTGGTCCATACTGGTCCGTACTGGTCCACATTGGTCGGTACTGGTCCGTACTGGTCCGTACTTGTCCGTTCTGGTCCATACTGGTCCGTAGTGGTCCGTACTGGTCCGTACTGGTCCATAGTGGTCCGTACTGGTCCCTACTGGTCCGTACTGGTCCGTACTGGCCCATACTGGTCCGTTCTGGTACGTTCTGTTCCATATTGGTCCGTACTGGTCCGTCCTGGTCTGTACTGGTCCATACAGGTCCGTTGTGGCCCGCACTGGTCCGTAGTGGTCTGTACTGGTCCGTTCTGGTCCGTACTGGTCCATCGTGTTCAGTGCTGGTCCATACTGGTCCATACTGGTCTGTTCTGGTCCGCACTGGTCCATACTGGTACGTTCTGTTCCATAGTGGTCCGTACTAGTCCGTACTTGTCCGTTCTGTTCCGCACTGGTCCGCACTGGTCCGTCCTGGTCCGCACTGGTCCATACTGGTCCGTACTGGTCCGTACTGGTCTGTTCTGGTCCGCAATGGTCCATACTTGTCCGTACTGGTCCGTTCTGGTCCATACTGTTCCGTACTGGTCCGTTCTGGTCCGTACTGGTCCATCGTGTTCAGTGCTGGTCCATACTGGTCCATTCTCGTCTGTACTGGTCCGTACTGGTCCGTAGTGGTCCCTATTGGTCCGTTGTGGTCCGCACTGGTCCATACTGGTCCATACTGCTCCGTACTGCCCCCTAGTGATCCATACTGGTCACTAGTAGTCCGTAGTTCTCCGTACTGGTCCGTTCTGCTCCGTACGGGTCCATAGTGGTCCGTACTGGTCCGTTCTGGTCCGTACGGGTCCATAGCGGTCCGTACTGTCCCTACTGGTCCGTACTGGTCCGCTCTGGTCCATACTGGTCCGTACTGGTCCATACTGGTCCGTACTGGTCCACAATGGTCCGTTCCAGTCCGCACTGGTCCGTACTGGTCCGTACTGGTCCGCACTGGTCCATACTGGTCCGTACTGGTCCGTACTGGTCCGTACTGGTCCGCTCTAATCCATACTGGTCCGTACTGGTCCATACTGGTCCGTACTGGTCCGTTCTGGTCCGTACTGGTCCATACTAGTCCGTACTGGTCCGTATTGGTCCCTACTGGTCCATACTGGTCCATACGGGTCCGTTCTGGTCCGCACTGGTCCATACTGGTCCGTACTGGTCCACATTGGTCGGTACTGGTCCGTACTGGTCCGTACTGGTCCGTTCTGGTCCATACTGGTCCGTAGTGGTCCGTACTGGTCCGTACTGGTCCCTAATGGTCCGTACTGGTCCGTACTGGTCCGTACTGGCCCGTACTGGTCCGTTCTGGTACGTTCTGTTCCATATTGGTCCGTACTGGTCCGTCCTGGTCTATACTGGTCCATACAGGTCCGTTGTGGCCCGCACTGGTCCATAGTGGTCCGTACTGGTCCGTTCTGGTCCGCACTGGTCCGTACTGGTCTGTTCTTGTCCGCAATGGTCCATACTGGTCCGCACTGGTCCGTACTAGTCCGTACTGGTCCGTACTGGTCCGTTCTGTTCCGCACTCGTCCGCACTGGTCCATACTGGTCCGCACTGGTCCATACTGGTCCGTACTGGTCCGTAATGGTCTGTTCTGGTCCGCAATGGTCCATACTGGTCCGTTCTGGTCCGTACTGGTCCATACTGGTCCGTAGTGTTCCCTACCGGTCCGTACTGGTCCCTACCAGTCCGTACCGGTCCATACTGGTACGTTCTGTTCCATAGTGGTCCGTACTAGTCCGTACTGGTAGGTTCTGGTCCGCACTGGTCCTCACTGGTCCATACTGGTCCGCACTGGTCCATACTGGTCCGTTCTGGCCCATACTGTTCTGTACTGGTCCGTACTGGTCCATACTGTTCCGTACTGGTCCGTTCTGGTCCGTACTGGTCCATCGTGTTCCGTGCTGGTCCATACTGGTCCATACTGGTCCGTACTGGTCCATACTGGTCCATTCTCGTCTGTACTGGTCCGTACTGGTCCGTAGTGGTCCCTATTGGTCCGTTGTGGTCCGCACTGGTCCATACTGGTCCATACTGCTCCGTACTGCCCCCTAGTGATCCATACTGGTCACTAGTAGTCCGTAGTGGTCCGTACTGGTCCGTTCTGCTCCGTACGGGTCCATAGTGGTCCGTACTGGTCCGTTCTGGTCCGTACGGGTCCATAGCGGTCCGTACTGTCCCTACTGGTCCGTACTGGTCCGCTCTGGTCCATACTGGTCCGTACTGGTCCATACTGGTCCGTACTGGTCCACAATGGTCTGTTCCAGTCCGCACTGGTCCATACTGGTCCGTACTGTTCCGCACTGGTCCATACTGGTCTGTACTGGTCCGTACTGGTCCGTACTGGTCCGCTCTAATCCATACTTGTCCGTACTGGTCCATACTGGTCCGTACTGGTCCGTTCTGGTCCGTACTGGTCCATACTAGTCCGTACTGGTCCGTATTGGTCCCTACTGGTCCATACTGGTCCATACGGGTCCGTTCTGGTCCGCACTGGTCCATACTGGTCCGTACTGGTCCACATTGGTCGGTACTGGTCCATACTGGTCCGTACTGGTCTGTTCTGGTCCATACTGGTCCGTAGTGGTCCGTACTGGTCCGTACTGGTCCATAGTGGTCCGTACTGGTCCGCACTGGTCCATACTGGTCCGCACTGGTCCATACTGGTCCGCACTGGTCCATACTGGTCCGCACTGGTCCATACTGGTCCGTACTGGTCCGTACTGGTCCGTACTGGTCCGTACTGGTCCGTTCTGGTCGGCACTGGTCCATACTGGTCCCTACTGGTCCGATCTGGTCTGTATTGGTCCGTCCTGGTCCGTACTGGTCTGTTCTGGTCCGCAATGGTCCATACTTGTCCGTACTGGTCCGTTCTGGTCCATACTGTTCCGTACTGGTCCGTTCTGGTCCGTACTGGTCCATCGTGTTCCGTGCTGGTCCATACTGGTCCATACTGGTCCGTTCTGGTCCGCACTGGTCCGTACTGGTCTGTTCTTGTCCGCAATGGTCCATACTGGTCCGCACTGGTCCATACTGGTCCGTACTGTTCCATAGTGGTCCGTACTGGTCCCTACTGGTCCGTACTGGTCCGTACTGGCCCATACTGGTCCGTTCTGGTACGTTCTGTTCCATATTGGTCCGTACTGGTCCGTCCTGGTCTGTACTGGTCCATACAGGTCCGTTGTGGCCCGCACTGGTCCGTAGTGGTCCGTACTGGTCCGTTCTGGTCCGTACTGGTCCATCGTGTTCAGTGCTGGTCCATACTGGTCCATACTGGTCTGTTCTGGTCCGCACTGGTCCATACTGGTACGTTCTGTTCCATAGTGGTCCGTACTAGTCCGTACTTGTCCGTTCTGTTCCGCACTGGTCCGCACTGGTCCATACTGGTCCGCACTGCTCCATACTGGTCCGTACTGGTCCGTACTGGTCTGTTCTGGTCCGCAATGGTCCATACTTGTCCGTACTGGTCCGTTCTGGTCCATACTGTTCCGTACTGGTCCGTTCTGGTCCGTACTGGTCCATCGTGTTCAGTGCTGGTCCATACTGGTCCATTCTCGTCTGTACTGGTCCGTACTGGTCCGTAGTGGTCCCTATTGGTCCGTTGTGGTCCGCACTGGTCCATACTGGTCCATACTGCTCCGTACTGCCCCTAGTGATCCATACTGGTCACTAGTAGTCCGTAGTTCTCCGTACTGGTCCGTTCTGCTCCGTACGGGTCCATAGTGGTCCGTACTGGTCCGTTCTGGTCCGTACGGGTCCATAGCGGTCCGTACTGTCCCTACTGGTCCGTACTGGTCCGCTCTGGTCCATACTGGTCCATACTGGTCCCTACTGGTCCGTACTGGTCCGTACTGGCCCATACTGGTCCGTTCTGGTACGTTCTGTTCCATATTGGTCCGTACTGGTCCGTCCTGGTCTGTACTGGTCCATACAGGTCCGTTGTGGCCCGCACTGGTCCGTAGTGGTCCGTACTGGTCCGTTCTGGTCCGTACTGGTCCATCGTGTTCAGTGCTGGTCCATACTGGTCCATACTGGTCTGTTCTGGTCCGCACTGGTCCATACTGGTACGTTCTGTTCCATAGTGGTCCGTACTAGTCCGTACTTGTCCGTTCTGTTCCGCACTGGTCCGCACTGGTCCATACTGGTCCGCACTGCTCCATACTGGTCCGTACTGGTCCGTACTGGTCTGTTCTGGTCCGCAATGGTCCATACTTGTCCGTACTGGTCCGTTCTGGTCCATACTGTTCCGTACTGGTCCGTTCTGGTCCGTACTGGTCCATCGTGTTCAGTGCTGGTCCATACTGGTCCATTCTCGTCTGTACTGGTCCGTACTGGTCCGTAGTGGTCCCTATTGGTCCGTTGTGGTCCGCACTGGTCCATACTGGTCCATACTGCTCCGTACTGCCCCCTAGTGATCCATACTGGTCACTAGTAGTCCGTAGTTCTCCGTACTGGTCCGTTCTGCTCCGTACGGGTCCATAGTGGTCCGTACTGGTCCGTTCTGGTCCGTACGGGTCCATAGCGGTCCGTACTGTCCCTACTGGTCCGTACTGGTCCGCTCTGGTCCATACTGGTCCGTACTGGTCCATACTGGTCCGTACTGGTCCACAATGGTCCGTTCCAGTCCGCACTGGTCCGTACTGGTCCGTACTGGTCCGCACTGGTCCATACTGGTCCGTACTGGTCCGTACTGGTCCGTACTGGTCCGCTCTAATCCATACTGGTCCGTACTGGTCCATACTGGTCCGTACTGGTCCGTTCTGGTCCGTACTGGTCCATACTAGTCCGTACTGGTCCGTATTGGTCCCTACTGGTCCATACTGGTCCATACGGGTCCGTTCTGGTCCGCACTGGTCCATACTGGTCCGTACTGGTCCACATTGGTCGGTACTGGTCCGTACTGGTCCGTACTGGTCCGTTCTGGTCCATACTGGTCCGTAGTGGTCCGTACTGGTCCGTACTGGTCCATAGTGGTCCGTACTGGTCCCTACTGGTCCGTACTGGTCCGTACTGGCCCATACTGGTCCGTTCTGGTACGTTCTGTTCCATATTGGTCCGTACTGGTCCGTCCTGGTCTGTACTGGTCCATACAGGTCCGTTGTGGCCCGCACTGGTCCGTAGTGGTCTGTACTGGTCCGTTCTGGTCCGTACTGGTCCATCGTGTTCAGTGCTGGTCCATACTGGTCCATACTGGTCTGTTCTGGTCCGCACTGGTCCATACTGGTACGTTCTGTTCCATAGTGGTCCGTACTAGTCCGTACTTGTCCGTTCTGTTCCGCACTGGTCCGCACTGGTCCGTCCTGGTCCGCACTGGTCCATACTAGTCCGTACTGGTCCGTACTGGTCTGTTCTGGTCCGCAATGGTCCATACTTGTCCGTACTGGTCCGTTCTGGTCCATACTGTTCCGTACTGGTCCGTTCTGGTCCGTACGGGTCCATAGCGGTCCGTACTGTCCCTACTGGTCCGTACTGGTCCGCTCTGGTCCATACTGGTCCGTACTGGTCCCTACTGGTCCGTACTGGTCCGTACTGGCCCATACTGGTCCGTTCTGGTACGTTCTGTTCCATATTGGTCCGTACTGGTCCGTCCTGGTCTGTACTGGTCCATACAGGTCCGTTGTGGCCCGCACTGGTCCATAGTGGTCCGTACTGGTCCGTTCTGGTCCGTACTGGTCCATCGTGTTCAGTGCTGGTCCATACTGGTCCATACTGGTCTGTTCTGGTCCGCACTGGTCCATACTGGTACGTTCTGTTCCATAGTGGTCCGTACTAGTCCGTACTTGTCCGTTCTGTTCCGCACTGGTCCGCACTGGTCCATACTGGTCCGCACTGCTCCATACTGGTCCGTACTGGTCCGTACTGGTCTGTTCTGGTCCGCAATGGTCCATACTTGTCCGTACTGGTCCGTTCTGGTCCATACTGTTCCGTACTGGTCCGTTCTGGTCCGTACTGGTCCATCGTGTTCAGTGCTGGTCCATACTGGTCCATTCTCGTCTGTACTGGTCCGTACTGGTCCGTAGTGGTCCCTATTGGTCCGTTGTGGTCCGCACTGGTCCATACTGGTCCATACTGCTCCGTACTGCCCCCTAGTGATCCATACTGGTCACTAGTAGTCCGTAGTTCTCCGTACTGGTCCGTTCTGCTCCGTACGGGTCCATAGTGGTCCGTACTGGTCCGTTCTGGTCCGTACGGGTCCATAGCGGTCCGTACTGTCCCTACTGGTCCGTACTGGTCCGCTCTGGTCCATACTGGTCCGTACTGGTCCATACTGGTCCGTACTGGTCCACAATGGTCCGTTCCAGTCCGCACTGGTCCGTACTGGTCCGTACTGGTCCGCACTGGTCCATACTGGTCCGTACTGGTCCGTACTGGTCCGTACTGGTCCGCTCTAATCCATACTGGTCCGTACTGGTCCATACTGGTCCGTACTGGTCCGTTCTGGTCCGTACTGGTCCATACTAGTCCGTACTGGTCCGTATTGGTCCCTACTGGTCCATACTGGTCCATACGGGTCCGTTCTGGTCCGCACTGGTCCATACTGGTCCGTACTGGTCCACATTGGTCGGTACTGGTCCGTACTGGTCCGTACTGGTCCGTTCTGGTCCATACTGGTCCGTAGTGGTCCGTACTGGTCCGTACTGGTCCATAGTGGTCCGTACTGGTCCCTACTGGTCCGTACTGGTCCGTACTGGCCCATACTGGTCCGTTCTGGTACGTTCTGTTCCATATTGGTCCGTACTGGTCCGTCCTGGTCTGTACTGGTCCATACAGGTCCGTTGTGGCCCGCACTGGTCCGTAGTGGTCTGTACTGGTCCGTTCTGGTCCGTACTGGTCCATCGTGTTCAGTGCTGGTCCATACTGGTCCATACTGGTCTGTTCTGGTCCGCACTGGTCCATACTGGTACGTTCTGTTCCATAGTGGTCCGTACTAGTCCGTACTTGTCCGTTCTGTTCCGCACTGGTCCGCACTGGTCCGTCCTGGTCCGCACTGGTCCATACTGGTCCGTACTGGTCCGTACTGGTCTGTTCTGGTCCGCAATGGTCCATACTTGTCCGTACTGGTCCGTTCTGGTCCATACTGTTCCGTACTGGTCCGTTCTGGTCCGTACTGGTCCATCGTGTTCAGTGCTGGTCCATACTGGTCCATTCTCGTCTGTACTGGTCCGTACTGGTCCGTAGTGGTCCCTATTGGTCCGTTGTGGTCCGCACTGGTCCATACTGGTCCATACTGCTCCGTACTGCCCCCTAGTGATCCATACTGGTCACTAGTAGTCCGTAGTTCTCCGTACTGGTCCGTTCTGCTCCGTACGGGTCCATAGTGGTCCGTACTGGTCCGTTCTGGTCCGTACGGGTCCATAGCGGTCCGTACTGTCCCTACTGGTCCGTACTGGTCCGCTCTGGTCCATACTGGTCCGTACTGGTCCATACTGGTCCGTACTGGTCCACAATGGTCCGTTCCAGTCCGCACTGGTCCGTACTGGTCCGTACTGGTCCGCACTGGTCCATACTGGTCCGTACTGGTCCGTACTGGTCCGTACTGGTCCGCTCTAATCCATACTGGTCCGTACTGGTCCATACTGGTCCGTACTGGTCCGTTCTGGTCCGTACTGGTCCATACTAGTCCGTACTGGTCCGTATTGGTCCCTACTGGTCCATACTGGTCCATACGGGTCCGTTCTGGTCCGCACTGGTCCATACTGGTCCGTACTGGTCCACATTGGTCGGTACTGGTCCGTACTGGTCCGTACTGGTCCGTTCTGGTCCATACTGGTCCGTAGTGGTCCGTACTGGTCCGTACTGGTCCATAGTGGTCCGTACTGGTCCCTAATGGTCCGTACTGGTCCGTACTGGTCCGTACTGGCCCGTACTGGTCCGTTCTGGTACGTTCTGTTCCATATTGGTCCGTACTGGTCCGTCCTGGTCTATACTGGTCCATACAGGTCCGTTGTGGCCCGCACTGGTCCATAGTGGTCCGTACTGGTCCGTTCTGGTCCGCACTGGTCCGTACTGGTCTGTTCTTGTCCGCAATGGTCCATACTGGTCCGCACTGGTCCGTACTAGTCCGTACTGGTCCGTACTGGTCCGTTCTGTTCCGCACTCGTCCGCACTGGTCCATACTGGTCCGCACTGGTCCATACTGGTCCGTACTGGTCCGTAATGGTCTGTTCTGGTCCGCAATGGTCCATACTGGTCCGTTCTGGTCCGTACTGGTCCATACTGGTCCGTAGTGTTCCCTACCGGTCCGTACTGGTCCCTACCAGTCCGTACCGGTCCATACTGGTACGTTCTGTTCCATAGTGGTCCGTACTAGTCCGTACTGGTAGGTTCTGGTCCGCACTGGTCCTCACTGGTCCATACTGGTCCGCACTGGTCCATACTGGTCCGTTCTGGCCCATACTGTTCTGTACTGGTCCGTACTGGTCCATACTGTTCCGTACTGGTCCGTTCTGGTCCGTACTGGTCCATCGTGTTCCGTGCTGGTCCATACTGGTCCATACTGGTCCGTACTGGTCCATACTGGTCCATTCTCGTCTGTACTGGTCCGTACTGGTCCGTAGTGGTCCCTATTGGTCCGTTGTGGTCCGCACTGGTCCATACTGGTCCATACTGCTCCGTACTGCCCCCTAGTGATCCATACTGGTCACTAGTAGTCCGTAGTGGTCCGTACTGGTCCGTTCTGCTCCGTACGGGTCCATAGTGGTCCGTACTGGTCCGTTCTGGTCCGTACGGGTCCATAGCGGTCCGTACTGTCCCTACTGGTCCGTACTGGTCCGCTCTGGTCCATACTGGTCCGTACTGGTCCATACTGGTCCGTACTGGTCCACAATGGTCTGTTCCAGTCCGCACTGGTCCATACTGGTCCGTACTGTTCCGCACTGGTCCATACTGGTCTGTACTGGTCCGTACTGGTCCGTACTGGTCCGCTCTAATCCATACTTGTCCGTACTGGTCCATACTGGTCCGTACTGGTCCGTTCTGGTCCGTACTGGTCCATACTAGTCCGTACTGGTCCGTATTGGTCCCTACTGGTCCATACTGGTCCATACGGGTCCGTTCTGGTCCGCACTGGTCCATACTGGTCCGTACTGGTCCACATTGGTCGGTACTGGTCCATACTGGTCCGTACTGGTCTGTTCTGGTCCATACTGGTCCGTAGTGGTCCGTACTGGTCCGTACTGGTCCATAGTGGTCCGTACTGGTCCGCACTGGTCCATACTGGTCCGCACTGGTCCATACTGGTCCGCACTGGTCCATACTGGTCCGCACTGGTCCATACTGGTCCGTACTGGTCCGTACTGGTCCGTACTGGTCCGTACTGGTCCGTTCTGGTCGGCACTGGTCCATACTGGTCCCTACTGGTCCGATCTGGTCTGTATTGGTCCGTCCTGGTCCGTACTGGTCTGTTCTGGTCCGCAATGGTCCATACTTGTCCGTACTGGTCCGTTCTGGTCCATACTGTTCCGTACTGGTCCGTTCTGGTCCGTACTGGTCCATCGTGTTCCGTGCTGGTCCATACTGGTCCATACTGGTCCGTTCTGGTCCGCACTGGTCCGTACTGGTCTGTTCTTGTCCGCAATGGTCCATACTGGTCCGCACTGGTCCATACTGGTCCGTACTGTTCCATAGTGGTCCGTACTGGTCCCTACTGGTCCGTACTGGTCCGTACTGGCCCATACTGGTCCGTTCTGGTACGTTCTGTTCCATATTGGTCCGTACTGGTCCGTCCTGGTCTGTACTGGTCCATACAGGTCCGTTGTGGCCCGCACTGGTCCGTAGTGGTCCGTACTGGTCCGTTCTGGTCCGTACTGGTCCATCGTGTTCAGTGCTGGTCCATACTGGTCCATACTGGTCTGTTCTGGTCCGCACTGGTCCATACTGGTACGTTCTGTTCCATAGTGGTCCGTACTAGTCCGTACTTGTCCGTTCTGTTCCGCACTGGTCCGCACTGGTCCATACTGGTCCGCACTGCTCCATACTGGTCCGTACTGGTCCGTACTGGTCTGTTCTGGTCCGCAATGGTCCATACTTGTCCGTACTGGTCCGTTCTGGTCCATACTGTTCCGTACTGGTCCGTTCTGGTCCGTACTGGTCCATCGTGTTCAGTGCTGGTCCATACTGGTCCATTCTCGTCTGTACTGGTCCGTACTGGTCCGTAGTGGTCCCTATTGGTCCGTTGTGGTCCGCACTGGTCCATACTGGTCCATACTGCTCCGTACTGCCCCCTAGTGATCCATACTGGTCACTAGTAGTCCGTAGTTCTCCGTACTGGTCCGTTCTGCTCCGTACGGGTCCATAGTGGTCCGTACTGGTCCGTTCTGGTCCGTACGGGTCCATAGCGGTCCGTACTGTCCCTACTGGTCCGTACTGGTCCGCTCTGGTCCATACTGGTCCATACTGGTCCCTACTGGTCCGTACTGGTCCGTACTGGCCCATACTGGTCCGTTCTGGTACGTTCTGTTCCATATTGGTCCGTACTGGTCCGTCCTGGTCTGTACTGGTCCATACAGGTCCGTTGTGGCCCGCACTGGTCCGTAGTGGTCCGTACTGGTCCGTTCTGGTCCGTACTGGTCCATCGTGTTCAGTGCTGGTCCATACTGGTCCATACTGGTCTGTTCTGGTCCGCACTGGTCCATACTGGTACGTTCTGTTCCATAGTGGTCCGTACTAGTCCGTACTTGTCCGTTCTGTTCCGCACTGGTCCGCACTGGTCCATACTGGTCCGCACTGCTCCATACTGGTCCGTACTGGTCCGTACTGGTCTGTTCTGGTCCGCAATGGTCCATACTTGTCCGTACTGGTCCGTTCTGGTCCATACTGTTCCGTACTGGTCCGTTCTGGTCCGTACTGGTCCATCGTGTTCAGTGCTGGTCCATACTGGTCCATTCTCGTCTGTACTGGTCCGTACTGGTCCGTAGTGGTCCCTATTGGTCCGTTGTGGTCCGCACTGGTCCATACTGGTCCATACTGCTCCGTACTGCCCCCTAGTGATCCATACTGGTCACTAGTAGTCCGTAGTTCTCCGTACTGGTCCGTTCTGCTCCGTACGGGTCCATAGTGGTCCGTACTGGTCCGTTCTGGTCCGTACGGGTCCATAGCGGTCCGTACTGTCCCTACTGGTCCGTACTGGTCCGCTCTGGTCCATACTGGTCCGTACTGGTCCATACTGGTCCGTACTGGTCCACAATGGTCCGTTCCAGTCCGCACTGGTCCGTACTGGTCCGTACTGGTCCGCACTGGTCCATACTGGTCCGTACTGGTCCGTACTGGTCCGTACTGGTCCGCTCTAATCCATACTGGTCCGTACTGGTCCATACTGGTCCGTACTGGTCCGTTCTGGTCCGTACTGGTCCATACTAGTCCGTACTGGTCCGTATTGGTCCCTACTGGTCCATACTGGTCCATACGGGTCCGTTCTGGTCCGCACTGGTCCATACTGGTCCGTACTGGTCCACATTGGTCGGTACTGGTCCGTACTGGTCCGTACTGGTCCGTTCTGGTCCATACTGGTCCGTAGTGGTCCGTACTGGTCCGTACTGGTCCATAGTGGTCCGTACTGGTCCCTACTGGTCCGTACTGGTCCGTACTGGCCCATACTGGTCCGTTCTGGTACGTTCTGTTCCATATTGGTCCGTACTGGTCCGTCCTGGTCTGTACTGGTCCATACAGGTCCGTTGTGGCCCGCACTGGTCCGTAGTGGTCTGTACTGGTCCGTTCTGGTCCGTACTGGTCCATCGTGTTCAGTGCTGGTCCATACTGGTCCATACTGGTCTGTTCTGGTCCGCACTGGTCCATACTGGTACGTTCTGTTCCATAGTGGTCCGTACTAGTCCGTACTTGTCCGTTCTGTTCCGCACTGGTCCGCACTGGTCCGTCCTGGTCCGCACTGGTCCATACTAGTCCGCACTGGTCCGTACTGGTCTGTTCTGGTCCGCAATGGTCCATACTTGTCCGTACTGGTCCGTTCTGGTCCATACTGTTCCGTACTGGTCCGTTCTGGTCCGTACTGGTCCATCGTGTTCAGTGCTGGTCCATACTGGTCCATTCTCGTCTGTACTGGTCCGTACTGGTCCGTAGTGGTCCCTATTGGTCCGTTGTGGTCCGCACTGGTCCATACTGGTCCATACTGCTCCGTACTGCCCCCTAGTGATCCATACTGGTCACTAGTAGTCCGTAGTGGTCCGTACTGGTCCGTTCTGCTCCGTACGGGTCCATAGTGGTCCGTACTGGTCCGTTCTGGTCCGTACGGGTCCATAGCGGTCCGTACTGTCCCTACTGGTCCGTACTGGTCCGCTCTGGTCCATACTGGTCCGTACTGGTCCATACAGGTCCGTACTGGTCCACAATGGTCCGTTCCAGTCCGCACTGGTCCGTACTGGTCCGTACTGGTCCGCACTGGTCCATACTGGTCCGTACTGGTCCGTACTGGTCCGTACTGGTCCGCTCTAATCCATACTGGTCCGTACTGGTCCATACTGGTCCGTACTGGTCCGTTCTGGTCCGTACTGGTCCATACTAGTCCGTACTGGTCCGTATTGGTCCCTACTGGTCCATACTGGTCCATACGGGTCCGTTCTGGTCCGCACTGGTCCATACTGGTCCGTACTGGTCCACATTGGTCGGTACTGGTCCGTACTGGTCCGTACTGGTCCGTTCTGGTCCATACTGGTCCGTAGTGGTCCGTACTGGTCCGTACTGGTCCATAGTGGTCCGTACTGGTCCCTAATGGTCCGTACTGGTCCGTACTGGTCCGTACTGGCCCGTACTGGTCCGTTCTGGTACGTTCTGTTCCATATTGGTCCGTACTGGTCCGTCCTGGTCTATACTGGTCCATACAGGTCCGTTGTGGCCCGCACTGGTCCATAGTGGTCCGTACTGGTCCGTTCTGGTCCGCACTGGTCCGTACTGGTCTGTTCTTGTCCGCAATGGTCCATACTGGTCCGCACTGGTCCGTACTAGTCCGTACTGGTCCGTACTGGTCCGTTCTGTTCCGCACTCGTCCGCACTGGTCCATACTGGTCAGCACTGGTCCATACTGGTCCGTACTGGTCCGTAATGGTCTGTTCTGGTCCGCAATGGTCCATACTGGTCCGTTCTGGTCCGTACTGGTCCATACTGGTCCGTAGTGTTCCCTACCGGTCCGTACTGGTCCCTACCAGTCCGTACCGGTCCATACTGGTACGTTCTGTTCCATAGTGGTCCGTACTAGTCCGTACTGGTAGGTTCTGGTCCGCACTGGTCCTCACTGGTCCATACTGGTCCGCACTGGTCCATACTGGTCCGTTCTGGCCCATACTGTTCTGTACTGGTCCGTACTGGTCCATACTGTTCCGTACTGGTCCGTTCTGGTCCGTACTGGTCCATCGTGTTCCGTGCTGGTCCATACTGGTCCATACTGGTCCGTACTGGTCCATACTGGTCCATTCTCGTCTGTACTGGTCCGTACTGGTCCGTAGTGGTCCCTATTGGTCCGTTGTGGTCCGCACTGGTCCATACTGGTCCATACTGCTCCGTACTGCCCCCTAGTGATCCATACTGGTCACTAGTAGTCCGTAGTGGTCCGTACTGGTCCGTTCTGCTCCGTACGGGTCCATAGTGGTCCGTACTGGTCCGTTCTGGTCCGTACGGGTCCATAGCGGTCCGTACTGTCCCTACTGGTCCGTACTGGTCCGCTCTGGTCCATACTGGTCCGTACTGGTCCATACTGGTCCGTACTGGTCCACAATGGTCTGTTCCAGTCCGCACTGGTCCATACTGGTCCGTACTGTTCCGCACTGGTCCATACTGGTCTGTACTGGTCCGTACTGGTCCGTACTGGTCCGCTCTAATCCATACTTGTCCGTACTGGTCCATACTGGTCCGTACTGGTCCGTTCTGGTCCGTACTGGTCCATACTAGTCCGTACTGGTCCGTATTGGTCCCTACTGGTCCATACTGGTCCATACGGGTCCGTTCTGGTCCGCACTGGTCCATACTGGTCCGTACTGGTCCACATTGGTCGGTACTGGTCCATACTGGTCCGTACTGGTCCGTTCTGGTCCATACTGGTCCGTAGTGGTCCGTACTGGTCCGTACTGGTCCATAGTGGTCCGTACTGGTCCCTACTGGTCCGTACTGGTCCGTACTGGCCCGTACTGGTCCGTTCTGGTACGTTCTGTTCCATATTGGTCCGTACTGGTCCGTCCTGGTCTGTACTGGTCCATACAGGTCCGTTGTGGCCCGCACTGGTCCATAGTGGTCCGTACTGGTCCGTTCTGGTCCGTACTGGTCCATCGTGTTCAGTGCTGGTCCATACTGGTCCATACTGGTCTGTTCTGGTCCGCACTGGTCCATACTGGTACGTTCTGTTCCATAGTGGTCCGTACTAGTCCGTACTTGTCCGTTCTGTTCCGCACTGGTCCGCACTGGTCCATACTGGTCCGCACTGGTCCATACTGGTCCGTACTGGTCCGTACCGGTCTGTTCTGGTCCGCACTGGTCCATACTTGTCCGTACTGGTCCGTTCTGGTCCATACTGTTCCGTACTGGTCCGTTCTGGTCCGTACTGGTCCATCGTGTTCCGTGCTGGTCCATACTGGTCCATACTGGTCCGTACTGGTCCATACTGGTCCATTCTCGTCTGTACTGGTCCGTACTGGTCCCTAGTGGTCCCTATTGGTCCGTTGTGGTCCGCACTGGTCCATACTGGTCCATACTGCTCCGTACTGCCCCCTAGTGATCCATACTGGTCACTAGTAGTCCGTAGTGGTCCGTACTGGTCCGTTCTGCTCCGTACGGGTCCATAGTGGTCCGTACTGGTCCGTTCTGGTCCGTACGGGTCCATAGCGGTCCGTACTGTCCCTACTGGTCCGTACTGGTCCGCTCTGGTCCATACCGGTCCGTACTGGTCCATACTGGTCCGTACTGGTCCACAATGGTCCGTTCCAGTCCGCACTGGTCCATACTGGTCCGTACTGGTCCGCACTGGTCCATACTTGTCCGTACTGGTCCGTACTGGTCCTCACTGGTCCGCTCTAATCCACACTGGTCCGTACTGGTCCATACTGGTCCGTATTGGTCCCTACTGGTCCATACTGGTCCATACGGGTCCGTTCTGGTCCGCACTGGTCCATACTGGTCCGTACTGGTCCACATTGGTCGGTACTGGTCCGTACTGGTCCGTTCTGGTCCATACTGGTCCGTAGTGGTCCGTACTGGTCCGTAGTGGTCCATAGTGGTCCGTACTGGTCCCTACTGGTCCGTACTGGTCCGTACTGGCCCATACTGGTCCGTTCTGGTACGTTCTGTTCCATATTGGTCCGTACTGGTCCGTCCTGGTCTGTACTGGTCCATACAGGTCCGTTGTGGCCCGCACTGGTCCATAGTGGTCCGTACTGGTCCGTTCTGGTCCGTACTGGTCCATCGTGTTCAGTGCTGGTCCATACTGGTCCATACTGGTCTGTTCTGGTCCGCACTGGTCCATACTGGTACGTTCTGTTCCATAGTGGTCCGTACTAGTCCGTACTTGTCCGTTCTGTTCCGCACTGGTCCGCACTGGTCCATACTGGTCCGCACTGGTCCATACTGGTCCGTACTGGTCCGTACTGGTCTGTTCTGGTCCGCAATGGTCCATACTTGTCCGTACTGGTCCGTTCTGGTCCATACTGTTCCGTACTGGTCCGTTCTGGTCCGTACTGGTCCATCGTGTTCCGTGCTGGTCCATACTGGTCCATACTGGTCCGTTCTGGTCCGCACTGGTCCGTACTGGTCTGTTCTTGTCCGCAATGGTCCATACTGGTCCGCACTGGTCCATACTGGTCCGTACTGGTCCGTACTGGTCCGTTCTGTTCCGCACTGGTCCGCACTGGTCCATACTGGTCCGCACTGGTCCATACTGGTCCGTACTGGTCCGTAATGGTCTGTTCTGGTCCGCAATGGTCCATACTGGTCCGTTCTGGTCCGTACTGGTCCATACTGGTCCGTAGTGTTCCCTACCGGTCCGTACTGGTCCCTACCAGTCCGTACTGGTCCGTTCTGGTACGTTCTGTTCCATAGTGGTCCGTACTAGTCCGTACTGGTAGGTTCTGGTCCGCACTGGTCCTCACTGGTCCATACTGGTCCGTCCAGGTCCGTACTGGTCCATACTGGTCCATACTGGTCCGTACTGGTCCGCACTGGTCCATAATGGTCCGCACTGGTCCATACTGGTCCGCACTGGTCCATACTGGTCCGCACTGGTCCATACTGGTCCGTACTGGTCCGTACTGGTCCGTTCTGGTCGGCACTGGTCCATACTGGTCCCTACTGGTCCGATCTGGTCCGTATTGGTCCGTCCTGGTCCGTATTGGTCCCTACCGATCCATACTGGTCCATACTGGTCCATACTGGTCCGTTCTGGTCCGCACTGGTCCATAGTGGTCCGTACTGGTCCATACTGGTCCATACTGGTCCATACTGGTCCGTACTGGTCCATAGTGGTCCGTACTGGTCCATACTGGTCCGTACTGGTCCGTCCTGGTCCGTATTGGTCCTTACTGATCCATACTGGTCCATACTGGTCCATACTGGTCCGTTCTGGTCCGTACTGGTCCATCGTGTTCCGTGCTGGTCCATACTGGTCCGTACTGGTCCATACTGGTCCATTCTCGTCTGTACTGGTCCGTACTGGTCCGTAGTGGTCCCTATTGGTCCGTTGTGGTCCGCACTGGTCCATACTGGTCCATACTGCTCCGTACTGCCCCCTAGTGATCCATACTGGTCACTAGTAGTTTGTAGTGGTCCGTACTGGTCCGTTCTGCTCCGTACGGGTCCATAGTGGTCCGTACTGGTCCGTTCTGGTCCGTACGGGTCCATAGCGGTCCGTACTGTCCCTACTGGTCCGTAATGGTCCGCTCTGGTCCATACTGGTCCGTACTGGTCCATACTGGTCCGTACTGTTCCGCACTGGTCCATACTGGTCCGTACTGTTCCGCACTGGTCCATACTGGTCTGTACTGGTCCGTACTGGTCCGTACTGGTCCGCTCTAATCCATACTTGTCCGTACTGGTCCATACTGGTCCGTACTGGTCCGTTCTGGTCCGTACTGGTCCATACTGGTCCGTACTGGTCCGTATTGGTCCCTACTGGTCCATACTGGTCCATACGGGTCCGTTCTGGTCCGCACTGGTCCATACTGGTCCGTACTGGTCCACATTGGTCGGTACTGGTCCATACTGGTCCGTACTGGTCCGTTCTGGTCCATACTGGTCCGTAGTGGTCCGTACTGGTCCGTACTCGTCCATAGTGGTCCGTACTGGTCCCTACTGGTCCGTACTGGTCCGTACTGGCCCATACTGGTCCGTTCTGGTACGATCTGTTCCATATTGGTCCGTACTGGTCCGTCCTGGTCTGTACTGGTCCATACAGGTCCGTTGTGGCCCGCACTGGTCCATAGTGGTCCGTACTGGTCCGTTCTGGTCCGTACTGGTCCATTGTGTTCAGTGCTGGTCCATACTGGTCCA
Source organism: Anomalospiza imberbis (assembly GCF_031753505.1). Taxonomy (NCBI): domain Eukaryota; kingdom Metazoa; phylum Chordata; class Aves; order Passeriformes; family Viduidae; genus Anomalospiza; species Anomalospiza imberbis. The sequence continues at coordinate 53,700 of NW_027100138.1, forward strand.
TACTGGTCTGTTCTGGTCCGCACTGGTCCATACTGGTACGTTCTGTTCCATAGTGGTCCGTACTAGTCCGTACTTGTCCGTTCTGTTCCGCACTGGTCCGCACTGGTCCATACTGGTCCGCACTGGTCCATACTGGTCCGTACTGGTCCGTACTGGTCTGTTCTGGTCCGCAATGGTCCATACTTGTCCGTACTGGTCCGTTCTGGTCCATACTGTTCCGTACTGGTCCGTTCTGGTCCGTACTGGTCCATCGTGTTCCGTGCTGGTCCATACTGGTCCATACTGGTCCGTACTGGTCCATACTGGTCCATTCTCGTCTGTACTGGTCCGTACTGGTCCGTAGTGGTCCCTATTGGTCCGTTGTGGTCCGCACTGGTCCATACTGGTCCATACTGCTCCGTACTGCCCCCTAGTGATCCATACTGGTCACTAGTAGTCCGTAGTGGTCCGTACTGGTCCGTTCTGCTCCGTACGGGTCCATAGTGGTCCGTACTGGTCCGTTCTGGTCCGTACGGGTCCATAGCGGTCCGTACTGTCCCTACTGGTCCGTACTGGTCCGCTCTGGTCCATACTGGTCCGTACTGGTCCATACTGGTCCGTACTGGTCCACAATGGTCCGTTCCAGTCCGCACTGGTCCATACTGGTCCGTACTGGTCCGCACTGGTCCATACTGGTCCATACTGGTTTGTACTGGTCCGTACTGGTCCGCTCTAATCCATACTTGTCCGTACTGGTCCATACTGGTCCGTTCTGGTCCGTTCTGGTCCGTACTGGTCCATACTGGTCCGTACTGGTCCGTACTGGTCCGTACTGGTCCATACTGGTCCATACGGGTCCGTTCTGGTCCGTAGTGGTCCATACTGGTCCGTACGGGTCCACATTGGTCGGTACTGGTCCATACTGGTCTGTACTGGTCCGTACTGGTCCGTACTGGTCTGTTCTGGTCCGCAATGGTCCATACTTGTCCGTACTGGTCCGTTCTGGTCCATACTGTTCCGTACTGGTCCGTTCTGGTCCGTACTGGTCCATCGTGTTCCGTGCTGGTCCATACTGGTCCATACTGGTCCGTACTGGTCCATACTGGTCCATTCTCGTCTGTACTGGTCCGTACTGGTCCGTAGTGGTCCCTATTGGTCCGTTGTGGTCCGCACTGGTCCATACTGGTCCATACTGCTCCGTACTGCCCCCTAGTGATCCATACTGGTCACTAGTAGTCCGTAGTTCTCCGTACTGGTCCGTTCTGCTCCGTACGGGTCCATAGTGGTCCGTACTGGTCCGTTCTGGTCCGTACGGGTCCATAGCGGTCCGTACTGTCCCTACTGGTCCGTACTGGTCCGCTCTGGTCCATACTGGTCCGTACTGGTCCATACTGGTCCGTACTGGTCCACAATGATCCGTTCCAGTCCGCACTGGTCCATACTGGTCCGTACTGGTCCGCACTGGTCCATACTGGTCCGTACTGGTCCGTACTGGTCCGTACTGGTCCGCTCTAATCCATACTGGTCCGTACTGGTCCATACTGGTCCGTACTGGTCCGTTCTGGTCCGTACTGGTCCATACTAGTCCGTACTGGTCCGTATTGGTCCCTACTGGTCCATACTGGTCCATACGGGTCCGTTCTGGTCCGCACTGGTCCATACTGGTCCGTACTGGTCCACATTGGTCGGTACTGGTCCATACTGGTCCGTACTGGTCCGTTCTGGTCCATACTGGTCCGTAGTGGTCCGTACTGGTCCGTACTCGTCCATAGTGGTCCGTACCGGTCCCTACTGGTCCGTACTGGTCCGTACTGGCCCATACTGGTCCGTTCTGGTACGATCTGTTCCATATTGGTCCGTACTGGTCCGTCCTGGTCTGTACTGGTCCATACAGGTCCGTTGTGGCCCGCACTGGTCCATAGTGGTCCGTACTGGTCCGTTCTGGTCCGTACTGGTCCATTGTGTTCAGTGCTGGTCCATACTGGTCCATACTGGTCTGTTCTGGTCCGCACTGGTCCATACTGGTACGTTCTGTTCCATAGTGGTCCGTACTAGTCCGTACTTGTCCGTTCTGTTCCGCACTGGTCCGCACTGGTCCATACTGGTCCGCACTGGTCCATACTGGTCCGTACTGGTCCGTACTGGTCTGTTCTGGTCCGCAATGGTCCATACTTGTCCGTACTGGTCCGTTCTGGTCCATACTGTTCCGTACTGGTCCGTTCTGGTCCGTACTGGTCCATCGTGTTCCGTGCTGGTCCATACTGGTCCATACTGGTCCGTACTGGTCCATACTGGTCCATTCTCGTCTGTACTGGTCCGTACTGGTCCGTAGTGGTCCCTATTGGTCCGTTGTGGTCCGCACTGGTCCATACTGGTCCATACTGCTCCGTACTGCCCCCTAGTGATCCATACTGGTCACTAGTAGTCCGTAGTGGTCCGTACTGGTCCGTTCTGCTCCGTACGGGTCCATAGTGGTCCGTACTGGTCCGTTCTGGTCCGTACGGGTCCATAGCGGTCCGTACTGTCCCTACTGGTCCGTACTGGTCCGCTCTGGTCCATACTGGTCCGTACTGGTCCATACTGGTCCGTACTGGTCCACAATGGTCCGTTCCAGTCCGCACTGGTCCATACTGGTCCGTACTGGTCCGCACTGGTCCATACTGGTCCATACTGGTTTGTACTGGTCCGTACTGGTCCGCTCTAATCCATACTTGTCCGTACTGGTCCATACTGGTCCGTTCTGGTCCGTTCTGGTCCGTACTGGTCCATACTGGTCCGTACTGGTCCGTTCTGGTCCGTACTGGTCCATACTAGTCCGTACTGGTCCGTATTGGTCCCTACTGGTCCATACTGGTCCATACGGGTCCGTTCTGGTCCGCACTGGTCCATACTGGTCCGTACTGGTCCACATTGGTCGGTACTGGTCCATACTGGTCCGTACTGGTCCGTTCTGGTCCATACTGGTCCGTAGTGGTCCGTACTGGTCCGTACTGGTCCATAGTGGTCCGTTCTGGTCCCTACTGGTCCGTACTGGTCCGTACTGGCCCATACTGGTCTGTTCTGGTACGTTCTGTTCCATATTGATCCGTACTGGTCCGTCCTGGTCTGTACTGGTCCATACAGGTCCGTTGTGGCCCGCACTGGTCCATAGTGGTCCGTACTGGTCCGTTCTGGTCCGTACTGGTCCATCGTGTTCAGTGCTGGTCCATACTGGTCCATACTGGTCTGTTCTGGTCCGCACTGGTCCATACTGGTACGTTCTGTTCCATAGTGGTCCGTACTAGTCCGTACTTGTCTGTTCTGTTCCGCACTGGTCCGCACTGGTCCATACTGGTCCGCACTGGCCATACTGGTCCGTACTGGTCCGTACTGGTCTGTTCTGGTCCGCAATGGTCCATACTTGTCCGTACTGGTCCGTTCTGGTCCATACTGTTCCGTACTGGTCCGTTCTGGTCCGTACTGGTCCATCGTGTTCCGTGCTGGTCCATACTGGTCCATACTGGTCCGTTCTGGTCCGCACTGGTCCGTACTGGTCTGTTCTGGTCCGCAATGGTCCATACTGGTCCATACTGGTCCGTTCTGGTCCGTACTGGTCCGTACTGGTCCGTTCTGTTCCGCACTGGTCCGCACTGGTCCATACTGGTCCGCACTGGTCCATACTGGTCCGTACTGGTCCGTAATGGTCTGTTCTGGTCCGCAATGGTCCATACTGGACCATTCTGGTCCGTACTGGTCCATACTGGTCCGTAGTGTTCCCTACCGTTCCGTACTGGTCCCTACCAGTCCGTACTGGTCCGTTCTGGTACGTTCTGTTCCATAGTGGTCCGTACTAGTCCGTACTGGTCGGTTCTGGTCCGCACTGGTCCTCACTGGTCCATACTGGTCCGTCCAGGTCCGTATTGGTCCACACTGCTCCGTACTGCCCCCTTGTGGTCCGTACTGGTCCCTAGTATTCCGTACTGGTCCGTACTGGTCCGTTCTGGTCCATACTGGTCCGCACTGGTCCGCACTGGTCCATACCTGTCCGCACTGGTCCATACTGGTCCGTACTGGTCCGCACTGGTCTGTTCTGGTCCGCACTGGTCCATACTGGTCCGTACTGGTCCGTTCTGGTCCGTACTGGTCTGTTCTGGTCCGCACTGGTCCGTACTGGTCCGTAGTGTTCCCTATTGGTCCGTTCTGGTCCGTACTGGTCCATACTGGTCCATACTGGTCCGTACTGGTCCGCACTGGTCCATACTGGTCCGCACTGGTCCATACTGGTCCGTACTGGTCCGTACTGGTCCGTTCTGGTCGGCACTGGTCCATACTGGTCCCTACTGGTCCGATCTGGTCCGTATTGGTCCGTCCTGGTCCGTATTGGTCCCTACCGATCCATACTGGTCCATACTGGTCCATACTGGTCCGTTCTGGTCCGCACTGGTCCATACTGGTCCGTACTGGTCCATACTGGTCCATACTGGTCCGTACTGGTCCATACCGGTCCATACTGGTCCATACTGGTCCGTACTGGTCCGTCCTGGTCCGTATTGGTCCTTACTGATCCATACTGGTCCATACTGGTCCATACTGATCCGTTCTGGTCCGCACTGGTCCATACTGCTCCGTACTGGTCCATACTGGTCCGTACTGGTCCATACTGGTCCATTCTCGTCTGTACTGGTCCGTACTGGTCCGTAGTGGTCCCTATTGGTCCGTTGTGGTCCGCACTGGTCCATACTGGTCCATACTGCTCCGTACTGCCCCCTAGTGATCCATACTGGTCACTAGTAGTCCGTAGTGGTCCGTACTGGTCCGTTCTGCTCCGTACGGGTCCATAGTGGTCCGTACTGGTCCGTTCTGGTCCGTACGGGTCCATAGCGGTCCGTACTGTCCCTACTGGTCCGTACTGGTCCGCTCTGGTCCATACTGGTCCGTACTGGTCCATACTGGTCCGTACTGGTCCACAATGGTCCGTTCCAGTCCGCACTGGTCCATACTGGTCCGTACTGTTCCGCACTGGTCCATACTGGTCTGTACTGGTCCGTACTGGTCCGTTCTGGTCCGTACTGGTCCATACTAGTCCGTACTTGTCCGTATTGGTCCCTACTGGTCCATACTGGTCCATACGGGTCCGTTCTGGTCCGTTCTGGTCCATACTGGTCCGTAGTGGTCCGTACTGGTCCGTACTGGTCCATAGTGGTCCGTTCTGGTCCCTACTGGTCCGTACTGGTCCGTACTGGCCCATACTGGTCCGTTCTGGTACGTTCTGTTCCATATTGGTCCGTACTGGTCCGTCCTGGTCTGTACTGGTCCATACAGGTCCGTTGTGGCCCGCACTGGTCCATAGTGGTCCGTACTGGTCCGTTCTGGTCCGTACTGGTCCATCGTGTTCAGTGCTGGTCCATACTGGTCCATACTGGTCTGTTCTGGTCCGCACTGGTCCATACTGGTACGTTCTGTTCCATAGTGGTCCGTACTAGTCCGTACTTGTCCGTTCTGTTCCGCACTGGTCCGCACTGGTCCATACTGGTCCGCACTGGTCCATACTGGTCCGTACTGGTCCGTACTGGTCTGTTCTGGTCCGCAATGGTCCATACTTGTCCGTACTGGTCCGTTCTGGTCCATACTGTTCCGTACTGGTCCGTTCTGGTCCGTACTGGTCCATCGTGTTCCGTGCTGGTCCATACTGGTCCATACTGGTCCGTACTGGTCCATACTGGTCCATTCTCGTCTGTACTGGTCCGTACTGGTCCGTAGTGGTCCCTATTGGTCCGTTGTGGTCCGCACTGGTCCATACTGGTCCATACTGCTCCGTACTGCCCCCTAGTGATCCATACTGGTCACTAGTAGTCCGTAGTGGTCCGTACTGGTCCGTTCTGCTCCGTACGGGTCCATAGTGGTCCGTACTGGTCCGTTCTGGTCCGTACGGGTCCATAGCGGTCCGTACTGTCCCTACTGGTCCGTACTGGTCCGCTCTGGTCCATACTGGTCCGTACTGGTCCATACTGGTCTGTACTGGTCCATACAGGTCCGTTGTGGCCCGCACTGGTCCTTAGTGGTCCGTACTGGTCCGTTCTGGTCCGTACTGGTCCATCGTGTTCAGTGCTGGTCCATACTGGTCCATACTGGTCTGTTCTGGTCCGCACTGGTCCATACTGGTACGTTCTGTTCCATAGTGGTCCGTACTAGTCCGTACTTGTCCGTTCTGTTCCGCACTGGTCCGCACTGGTCCATACTGGTCCGCACTGGTCCATACTGGTCCGTACTGGTCCGTACTGGTCTGTTCTGGTCCGCAATGGTCCATACTTGTCCGTACTGGTCCGTTCTGGTCCATACTGTTCCGTACTGGTCCGTTCTGGTCCGTACTGGTCCATCGTGTTCCGTGCTGGTCCATACTGGTCCATACTGGTCCGTACTGGTCCATACTGGTCCATTCTCGTCTGTACTGGTCCGTACTGGTCCGTAGTGGTCCCTATTGGTCCGTTGTGGTCCGCACTGGTCCATACTGGTCCATACTGCTCCGTACTGCCCCCTAGTGATCCATACTGGTCACTAGTAGTCCGTAGTGGTCCGTACTGGTCCGTTCTGCTCCGTACGGGTCCATAGTGGTCCGTACTGGTCCGTTCTGGTCCGTACGGGTCCATAGCGGTCCGTACTGTCCCTACTGGTCCGTACTGGTCCGCTCTGGTCCATACTGGTCCGTACTGGTCCATACTGGTCCGTACTGTTCCGCACTGGTCCATACTGGTCTGTACTGGTCCGTACTGGTCCGTACTGGTCCGCTCTAATCCATACTTGTCCGTACTGGTCCATACTGGTCCGTACTGGTCCGTTCTGGTCCGTACTGGTCCATACTAGTCCGTACTGGTCCGTATTGGTCCCTACTGGTCCATACTGGTCCATACGGGTCCGTTCTGGTCCGCACTGGTCCATACTGGTCCGTACTGGTCCACATTGGTCGGTACTGGTCCATACTGGTCCGTACTGGTCCGTTCTGGTCCATACTGGTCCGTAGTGGTCCGTACTGGTCCGTACTGGTCCATAGTGGTCCGTACTGGTCCCTACTGGTCCGTACTGGTCCGTACTGGCCCATACTGGTCCGTTCTGGTACGATCTGTTCCATATTGGTCCGTACTGGTCCGTCCTGGTCTGTACTGGTCCATACAGGTCCGTTGTGGCCCGCACTGGTCCATAGTGGTCCGTACTGGTCCGTTCTGGTCCGTACTGGTCCATCGTGTTCCGTGCTGGTCCATACTGGTCCATACTGGTCTGTTCTGGTCCGCACTGGTCCATACTGGTACGTTCTGTTCCATAGTGGTCCGTACTAGTCCGTACTTGTCCGTTCTGTTCCGCACTGGTCCGCACTGGTCCATACTGGTCCGCACTGGTCCATACTGGTCCGTACTGGTCCGTACTGGTCTGTTCTGGTCCGCAATGGTCCATACTTGTCCGTACTGGTCCGTTCTGGTCCATACTGTTCCGTACTGGTCCGTTCTGGTCCGTACTGGTCCATCGTGTTCCGTGCTGGTCCATACTGGTCCATACTGGTCCGTTCTGGTCTGCACTGGTCCGTACTGGTCTGTTCTGGTCCGCAATGGTCCATACTGGTCCGCACTGGTCCATACTGGTCCGTACTGGTCCGTACTGGTCCGTTCTGTTCCGCACTGGTCCGCACTGGTCCATACTGGTCCGCACTGGTCCATACTGGTCCGTACTGGTCCGTAATGGTCTGTTCTAATCCGCAATGATCCATACTGGTCCGTTCTGGTCCGTACTGGTCCATACTGGTCCGTAGTGTTCCCTACCGGTCCGTACTGGTCCCTACCAGTCCGTCCTGGTCCGTTCTGGTACGTTCTGTTCCATAGTGGTCCGTACTAGTCCGTACTGGTAGGTTCTGGTCCGCACTGGTCCTCACTGGTCCATACTGGTCCGTCCAGGTCCGTACTGGTCCACACTGCTCCGTACTGCCCCCTTGTGGTCCGTACTGGTCCCTAGTATTCCGTACTGGTCCGTACTGGTCCGTTTTGGTCCATACTGGTCCGCACTGGTCCGCACTGGTCCATACCTGTCCGCACTGGTCCATACTGGTCCGTACTGGTCCGCACTGGTCTGTTCTGGTCCGCACTGGTCCATACTGGTCCGTACTGGTCCGTTCTGGTCCGTACTGGTCTGTTCTGGTCCGCACTGGTCCGTACTGGTCCGTAGTGTTCCCTATTGGTCCGTTCTGGTCCGTACTGGTCCATACTGGTCCATACTGGTCCGTACTGGTCCGCACTGGTCCATACTGGTCCGCACTGGTCCATACTGGTCCGTACTGGTCCGTACTGGTCCGTTCTGGTCGGCACTGGTCCATACTGGTCCGTACTGGTCCGATCTGGTCCGTATTGGTCCGTCCTGGTCCGTATTGGTCCCTACCGATCCATACTGGTCCATACTGGTCCATACTGGTCCGTTCTGATCCGCACTGGTCCATACTGGTCCGTACTGGTCCATACTGGTCCATACTGGTCCGTACTGGTCCATAGTGGTCCGTACTGGTCCATACTGGTCCGTACTGGTCCGTCCTGGTCCGTATTGGTCCTTACTGATCCATACTGGTCCATACTGGACCATACTGATCCGTTCTGGTCCGCACTGGTCCATACTGCTCCGTACTGGTCCATACTGGTCCGTACTGGTCCATACTGGTCCATTCTCGTCTGTACTGGTCCGTACTGGTCCGTAGTGGTCCCTATTGGTCCGTTGTGGTCCGCACTGGTCCATACTGGTCCATACTGCTCCGTACTGCCCCCTAGTGATCCATACTGGTCACTAGTAGTCCGTAGTGGTCCGTACTGGTCCGTTCTGCTCCGTACGGGTCCATAGTGGTCCGTACTGGTCCGTTCTGGTCCGTACGGGTCCATAGCGGTCCGTACTGGTCCGCTCTGGTCCATACTGGTCCGTACTGGTCCATACTGGTCCGTACTGTTCCGCACTGGTCCATACTGGTCTGTACTGGTCCGTACTGGTCCGTACTGGTCCGCTCTAATCCATACTTGTCCGTACTGGTCCATACTGGTCCGTACTGGTCCGTTCTGGTCCGTACTGGTCCATACTAGTCCGTACTGGTCCGTATTGGTCCCTACTGGTCCATACTGGTCCATACGGGTCCGTTCTGGTCCGCACTGGTCCATACTGGTCCGTACTGGTCCACATTGGTCGGTACTGGTCCATACTGGTCCGTACTGGTCCGTTCTGGTCCATACTGGTCCGTAGTGGTCCGTACTGGTCCGTACTGGTCCATAGTGGTCCGTACTGGTCCCTACTGGTCCGTACTGGTCCGTACTGGCCCATACTGGTCCGTTCTGGTACGATCTGTTCCATATTGGTCCGTACTGGTCCGTCCTGGTCTGTACTGGTCCATACAGGTCCGTTGTGGCCCGCACTGGTCCATAGTGGTCCGTACTGGTCCGTTCTGGTCCGTACTGGTCCATCGTGTTCAGTGCTGGTCCATACTGGTCCATACTGGTCTGTTCTGGTCCGCACTGGTCCATACTGGTACGTTCTGTTCCATAGTGGTCCGTACTAGTCCGTACTTGTCCGTTCTGTTCCGCACTGGTCCGCACTGGTCCATACTGGTCCGCACTGGTCCATACTGGTCCGTACTGGTCCGTACTGGTCTGTTCTGGTCCGCAATGGTCCATACTTGTCCGTACTGGTCCGTTCTGGTCCATACTGTTCCGTACTGGTCCGTTCTGGTCCGTTCTGGTCCATCGTGTTCCGTGCTGGTCCATACTGGTCCATACTGGTCCGTACTGGTCCATACTGGTCCATTCTCGTCTGTACTGGTCCGTACTGGTCCGTAGTGGTCCCTATTGGTCCGTTGTGGTCCGCACTGGTCCATACTGGTCCATACTGCTCCGTACTGCCCCCTAGTGATCCATACTGGTCACTAGTAGTCCGTAGTGGTCCGTACTGGTCCGTTCTGCTCCGTACGGGTCCATAGTGGTCCGTACTGGTCCGTTCTGGTCCGTACGGGTCCATAGCGGTCCGTACTGTCCCTACTGGTCCGTACTGGTCCGCTCTGGTCCATACTGGTCCGTACTGGTCCATACTGGTCCGTACTGGTCCACAATGGTCCGTTCCAGTCCGCACTGGTCCATACTGGTCCGTTCTGGTCCGCACTGGTCCATACTGGTCCATACTGGTTTGTACTGGTCCGTACTGGTCCGCTCTAATCCATACTTGTCCGTACTGGTCCATACTGGTCCGTACTGGTCCGTTCTGGTCCGTACTGGTCCATACTGGTCCGTACTGGTCCGTACTGGTCCGTACTGGTCCATACTGGTCCATACGGGTCCGTTCTGGTCCGCACTGGTCCATACTGGTCCGTACTGGTCCACATTGGTCGGTACTGGTCCATACTGGTCCGTACTGGTCCGTACTGGTCCGTACTGGTCTGTTCTGGTCCGCAATGGTCCATACTTGTCCGTACTGGTCCGTTCTGGTCCATACTGTTCCGTACTGGTCCGTTCTGGTCCGTACTGGTCCATCGTGTTCCGTGCTGGTCCATACTGGTCCATACTGGTCCGTACTGGTCCATACTGGTCCATTCTCGTCTGTACTGGTCCGTACTGGTCCGTAGTGGTCCCTATTGGTCCGTTGTGGTCCGCACTGGTCCATACTGGTCCATACTGCTCCGTACTGCCCCCTAGTGATCCATACTGGTCACTAGTAGTCCGTAGTGGTCCGTACTGGTCCGTTCTGCTCCGTACGGGTCCATAGTGGTCCGTACTGGTCCGTTCTGGTCCGTACGGGTCCATAGCGGTCCGTACTGTCCCTACTGGTCCGTACTGGTCCGCTCTGGTCCATACTGGTCCGTACTGGTCCATACTGGTCCGTACTGGTCCACAATGGTCCGTTCCAGTCCGCACTGGTCCATACTGGTCCGTACTGGTCCGCACTGGTCCATACTGGTCCGTACTGGTCCGTTCTGGTCCGTACTGGTCCATACTAGTCCGTACTGGTCCGTATTGGTCCCTACTGGTCCATACTGGTCCATACGGGTCCGTTCTGGTCCGCACTGGTCCATACTGGTCCGTACTGGTCCACATTGGTCGGTACTGGTCCATACTGGTCCGTACTGGTCCGTTCTGGTCCATACTGGTCCGTAGTGGTCCGTACTGGTCCGTACTGGTCCATAGTGGTCCGTACTGGTCCCTACTGGTCCCTACTGGTCCGTACTGGCCCGTACTGGTCCGTTCTGGTACGTTCTGTTCCATATTGGTCCGTACTGGTCCGTCCTGGTCTGTACTGGTCCATACAGGTCCGTTGTGGCCCGCACTGGTCCATAGTGGTCCGTACTGGTCCGTTCTGGTCCGTACTGGTCCATCGTGTTCCGTGCTGGTCCATACTGGTCCATACTGGTCTGTTCTGGTCCGCACTGGTCCATACTGGTACGTTCTGTTCCATAGTGGTCCGTACTAGTCCGTACTTGTTCGTTCTGTTCCGCACTGGTCCGCACTGGTCCATACTGGTCCGCACTGGTCCATACTGGTCCGTACTGGTCCGTACTGGTCTGTTCTGGTCCGCAATGGTCCATACTGGTCCATACTGGTCCGTTCTGGTCCGTACTGGTCCGTACTGGTCCGTTCTGTTCCGCACTGGTCCGCACTGGTCCATACTGGTCCGCACTGGTCCATACTGGTCCGTACTGGTCCGTAATGGTCTGTTCTGGTCCGCAATGGTCCATACTGGTCCATTCTGGTCCGTACTGGTCCATACTGGTCCGTAGTGTTCCCTACCGGTCCGTACTGGTCCCTACCAGTCCGTACTGGTCCGTTCTGGTACGTTCTGTTCCATAGTGGTCCGTACTAGTCCGTACTGGTAGGTTCTGGTCCGCACTGGTCCTCACTGGTCCATACTGGTCCGTCCAGGTCCGTACTGGTCCACACTGCTCCGTACTGCCCCCTTGTGGTCCGTACTGGTCCGTAGTATTCCGTACTGGTCCGTACTGGTCCGTTCTGGTCCATACTGTTCCGCACTGGTCCGCACTGGTCCATACCTGTCCGCACTGGTCCATACTGGTCCGTACTGGTCCGTACTGGTCCGCACTGGTCTGTTCTGGTCCGCACTGGTCCATACTGGTCCGTACTGGTCCGTTCTGGTCCGTACTGGTCTGTTCTGGTCCGCACTGGTCCGTACTGGTCCGTAGTGTTCCCTATTGGTCCGTTCTGGTCCGTACTGGTCCATACTGGTCCATACTGGTCCGTACTGGTCCGCACTGGTCCATACTGGTCCGCACTGGTCCATACTGGTCCGTACTGGTCCGTACTGGTCCGTTCTGGTCGGCACTGGTCCATACTGGTCCGTACTGGTACGATCTGGTCCGTATTGGTCCGTCCTGGTCCGTATTGGTCCCTACCGATCCATACTGGTCCATACTGGTCCATACTGGTCCGTTCTGGTCCGCACTGGTCCATACTGGTCCGTACTGGTCCATACTGGTCCATACTGGTCCGTACTGGTCCATAGTGGTCCGTACTGGTCCATACTGGTCCGTACTGGTCCGTCCTGGTCCGTATTGGTCCTTACTGATCCATACTGGTCCATACTGGTCCATACTGGTCCGTTCTGGTCCGCACTGGTCCATACTGCTCCGTACTGGTCCATACTGGTCCGTACTGGTCCATACTGGTCCATTCTCGTCTGTACTGGTCCGTACTGGTCCGTAGTGGTCCCTATTGGTCCGTTGTGGTCTGCACTGGTCCATACTGGTCCATACTGCTCCGTACTGCCCCCTAGTGATCCATACTGGTCACTAGTAGTCCGTAGTGGTCCGTACTGGTCCGTTCTGCTCCGTACGGGTCCATAGTGGTCCGTACTGGTCCGTTCTGGTCCGTACGGGTCCATAGCGGTCCGTACTGTCCCTACTGGTCCGTACTGGTCCGCTCTGGTCCATACTGGTCCGTACTGGTCCATACTGGTCCGTACTGGTCCACAATGGTCCGTTCCAGTCCGCACTGGTCCATACTGGTCCGTACTGTTCCGCACTGGTCCATAGTGGTCTGTACTGGTCCGTACTGGTCCGTACTGGTCCGCTCTAATCCATACTTGTCCGTACTGGTCCATACTGGTCCGTACTGGTCCGTTCTGGTCCGTACTGGTCCATACTAGTCCGTACTTGTCCGTATTGGTCCCTACTGGTCCATACTGGTCCATACGGGTCCGTTCTGGTCCGCATTGGTCCATACTGGTCCGTACTGGTCCACATTGGTCGGTACTGGTCCATAGTGGTCCGTTCTGGTCCGTTCTGGTCCATACTGGTCCGTAGTGGTCCGTACTGGTCCGTACTGGTCCATAGTGGTCCGTTCTGGTCCCTACTGGTCCGTACTGGTCCGTACTGGCCCATACTGGTCCGTTCTGGTACGTTCTGTTCCATATTGGTCCGTACTGGTCCGTCCTGGTCTGTACTGGTCCATACAGGTCCGTTGTGGCCCGCACTGGTCCATAGTGGTCCGTACTGGTCCGTTCTGGTCCGTACTGGTCCATCGTGTTCAGTGCTGGTCCATACTGGTCCATACTGGTCTGTTCTGGTCCGCACTGGTCCATACTGGTACGTTCTGTTCCATAGTGGTCCGTACTAGTCCGTACTTGTCCGTTCTGTTCCGCACTGGTCCGCACTGGTCCATACTGGTCCGCACTGGTCCATACTGGTCCGTACTGGTCCGTACTGGTCTGTTCTGGTCCGCAATGGTCCATACTTGTCCGTACTGGTCCGTTCTGGTCCATACTGTTCCGTACTGGTCCGTTCTGGTCCGTACTGGTCCATCGTGTTCCGTGCTGGTCCATACTGGTCCATACTGGTCCGTACTGGTCCGTACTGGTCCATTCTCGTCTGTACTGGTCCGTACTGGTCCGTAGTGGTCCCTATTGGTCCGTTGTGGTCCGCACTGGTCCATACTGGTCCATACTGCTCCGTACGGCCCCCTAGTGATCCATACTGGTCACTAGTAGTCCGTAGTGGTCCGTACTGGTCCGTTCTGCTCCGTACGGGTCCATAGTGGTCCGTACTGGTCCGTTCTGGTCCGTACGGGTCCATAACGGTCCGTACTGTCCCTACTGGTCCGTACTGGTCCGCTCTGGTCCATACTGGTCCGTACTGGTCCATACTGGTCCGTACTGGTCCACAATGGTCCGTTCCAGTCCGCACTGGTCCATACTGGTCCGTACTGGTCCGCACTGGTCCATACTTGTCCGTACTGGTCCGTACTGGTCCGTACTGGTCCGCTCTAATCCATACTGGTCCGTACTGGTCCATACTGATCCGTACTGGTCCGTTCTGGTCCATACTGGTCCATACGGGTCCGTTCTGGTCCGCACTGGTCCATACTGGTCCGTACTGGTCCACATTGGTCGGTACTGGTCCATACTGGTCTGTACTGGTCCGTTCTGGTCCATACTGGTCCGTAGTGGTCCGTACTGGCCCGTACTGGTCCATAGTGGTCCGTACTGGTCCCTACTGGTCCGTACTGGTCCGTACTGGCCCATACTGGTCCGTTCTGGTACGTTCTGTTCCATATTGGTCCGTACTGGTCCGTCCTGGTCTGTACTGGTCCATACAGGTCCGTTGTGGCCCGCACTGGTCCATAGTGGTCCGTACTGGTCCGTTCTGGTCCGTACTGGTCCATCGTGTTCAGTGCTGGTCCATACTGGTCCATACTGGTCTGTTCTGGTCCGTACTGGTCCGTACTGGTCTGTTCTGGTCCGCAATGGTCCATACTTGTCCGTACTGGTCCGTTCTGGTCCATACTGTTCCGTACTGGTCCGTTCTGGTCCGTACTGGTCCATCGTGTTCCGTGCTGGTCCATACTGGTCCATACTGGTCCGTTCTGGTCTGCACTGGTCCGTACTGGTCTGTTCTGGTCCGCAATGGTCCATACTGGTCCGCACTGGTCCATACTGGTCCGTACTGGTCCGTACTGGTCCGTTCTGTTCCGCACTGGTCCGCACTGGTCCATACTGGTCCGCACTGGTCCATACTGGTCCGTACTGGTCCGTAATGGTCTGTTCTAATCCGCAATGATCCATACTGGTCCGTTCTGGTCCGTACTGGTCCATACTGGTCCGTAGTGTTCCCTACTGGTCCGTACTGGTCCCTACCAGTCCGTACTGGTCCGTTCTGGTACGTTCTGTTCCATAGTGGTCCGTACTAGTCCGTACTGGTCGGTTCTGGTCCGCACTGGTCCTCACTGGTCCATACTGGTCCGTCCAGGTCCGTACTGGTCCACACTGCTCCGTACTGCCCCCTTGTGGTCCGTACTGGTCCCTAGTATTCCGTACTGATCCGTACTGGTCCGTTCTGGTCCATACTGGTCCGCACTGGTCCGCACTGGTCCATACCTGTCCGCACTGGTCCATACTGGTCCGTACTGGTCCGCACCTGTCTGTTCTGGTCCGCACTGGTCCATTCTGCTCCGTACGGGTCCATAGTGGTCCGTACTGGTCCGTTCTGGTCCGTACGGGTCCATAGCGGTCCGTACTGTCCCTACTGGTCCGTATTGGTCCCTACTGATCCATACTGGTCCATACTGGTCCGTTCTGGTCCGCACTGGTCCATACTGGTCCGTACTGGTCCATACTGGTCCATACTGGTCCGTACTGGTCCATAGTGGTCCGTACTGGTCCATACTGGTCCGTACTGGTCCGTCCTGGTCCGTATTGTTCCCTACTGATCCATACTGGTCCATACTGGTCCATACTGCTCCGTTCTGGTCCGCACTGGTCCATACTGCTCCGCAATGGTCCGTACTGGTCCGTACTGGCCCGTACTGGTCCGTACTTGTCCGTACTGGTCCATACCGGTCCATACTGGTCCATACTGGTCCGTACTGGTCCGTACCGGTCCATACCGGTCCATACTGGTCCGTACTGGTCCGTACTGCTCTGCCCTTGTCCATACTGGTCCGTACTGTTCCGCACTCTTCCATACTGGTCCATAGTGCTCCGTACTGCCCCCTAGTGGTCCGTACTGGTCACTAGTAGTCCGTACTGGTCCGTACTGGTCCGTTCTGCTCCGTACTGGTCCATAGTGGTCCGTACTGGTCCATTCTGGTCCGTACTGGTCCATCGTGTTCAGTGCTGGTCCATACTGGTCCATACTGGTCCGTTCTGTTCCGCACTGGTCCATACTGGTACGTTCTGTTCCATAGTGGTCCGTACTAGTCCGTACTTGTCCGTTCTGTTCCGCACTGGTCCGCACTGGTCCATACTGGTCCGCACTGGTCCATACTTGTCCGTACTGGTCCGTAATGGTCTGTTCTGGTCCGCAATGTTCCATACTGGTCCGTTCTGGTCCGTACTGTTCCATAGTGGTCCGTACTGGTCCGTTCTGATCTGTACTGGTCCATACTGGTCCGTACTGGTCCGTTCTTGTCCGTACTGGTCCATAGTGTTCCGTACTGGTCCCTACCGGTCCGTACTGGTCCCTACCAGTCCGTACTGGTCCGTTCTGGTACGTTCTGTTCCATAGTGGTCCGTACTAGTCCGTACTGGTCGGTTCTGGTCCGCACTGGTCCTCACTGGTCCATACTGGTCCGTACTGGTCCGTACTGGTCCATACTGCTCCGTACTGCCCCCTTGTGGTCCGTACTGGTCCCTAGTATTCCGTACTGCTCCGTACTGGTCCGTTCTGCTCCGTACTGGTCCATAGTGGTCCGTACTGGTCTATTCTGGTCCGTACTGGTCCATAGTGTTCCGTGCTGGTCCGTACTGGTCCGTTCTGGTCTGCCCTTGTCCATACTGGTCCGTACTGGTCCGCACTGGTCCATACTGGTCCATACTGGTCCGAACTGGTCCGTACCGGTCCATACCGGTCCATACTGGTCCGTACTGGTCCGTACTGGTCTGCCCTTGTCCATACTGGTCCGTACTGGTCCGCACTGGTCCATACTGGTCCGTAGTGCTCCGTACTGCCCCCTAGTGGTCCGTACTGGTCCGTACTGCTCCGTTCTGCTCCGTACTGGTCCATAGTGGTCCATTCTGGTCCGTACTGGTCCATAGTGTTCCGTGCTGGTCCATACTGGTCCATACTGGTCTGTTCTGGTCCGCACTGGTCCATGCTGGTCCGTTCTGTTCCATAGTGGTCCGTACTAGTCCGTACTTGTCCGTTCTGTTCCGCACTGGTCCGCACTGGTCCATACTAGTCCGCACTGGTCCATACTGGTCCGTACTGGTCCGTAATGGTCTGTTCTGGTCCGCACTGGTCCATACTGGTCCGTTCCGGTCCGTACTGTTCCATAGTGGTCCGTACTGGTCCATTCTGGCCCGTACTGGTCCATAGTGGTCCGTACTGGTCCGTTCTGGTCCGTACTGGTCCATACTGGTCCGTAGTGTTCCCTACCGGTCCGTACTGGTCCCTACCAGTCCGTACTGGTCCGTTCTGGTACGTTCTGTTCCATAGTGGTCCGTACTAGTCCGTACTGGTAGGTTCTGGTCCGCACTGGTCCTCACTGGTCCATACTGGTCCGTACTGGTCCGTACTGGTCCATACTGCTCCGTACTGCCCCCTTGTGGTCCGTACTGGTCCGTACTATTCCGTACTGCTCCGTACTGGTCCGTTCTGCTCCGTACTGGTCCATAGTGGTCCGTACTGGTCTATTCTGGTCCGTACTGGTCCATAGTGTTCCGTGCTGGTCCGTACTGGTCCGTACTGCTCTGCCCTTGTCCATACTGGTCCGTACTGGTCCGCACTGGTCCATACTGGTCCATACTGGTCCGTACTGGTCCGTACTGGTCCATACTGCTCCGTACTGCCCCCTTGTGGTCCGTACTGGTCCCTAGTATTCCGTACTGCTCCGTACTGGTCCGTTCTGCTCCGTACTGGTCCATAGTGGTCCGTACTGGTCCATTCTGGTCCGTACTGGTCCATAGTGTTCCGTGCTGGTCCATACTGGTCCATACTGGTCTGTTCTGGTCCGCACTGGTCCATACTGGTACGTTCTGTTCCATAGTGGTCCGCACTAGTCCGTACTTGTCCGTTCTGTTCCGCACTGGTCCGCACTGGTCCATACTGGTCCGCACTGGTCCATACTGATCCATACTGGTCCGTACTGGTCTGTTCTGGTCCGCACTGGTCCATACTGGTCCGTTCCGGTCCGTACTGTTCCATAGTGGTCCGTACTGGTCCATTCTGGCCCGTACTGGTCCATAGTGGTCCGTACTGGTCCGTTCTGGTCCGTACTGGTCCATACTGGTCCGTAGTGTTCCCTACCGGTACGTACTGGTCCCTACCAGTCCATACTGGTCCGTTCTGGTACGTTCTGTTCCATAGTGGTCCGTACTAGTCCGTACTGGTCGGTTCTGGTCCGCACTGGTCCTCACTGGTCCATACTAGTCCATACTTGTCCGTAGTGGTCCCTATTGGTCCGTTCTGGTCCGTACTGGTCCGTACTGGTCCGTCCTGGTCTGTTCTGGTCCATACAGGTCCGTTCTGGTCCGCACTGGTCCATACTGTTCCGCAATGGTCCGTACTGGTCCGTACTGGCCCGTACTGGTCCGTACTGGTCCGTACTGGTCCATACCGGTCCATACTGGTCCATACTGGTCCGTACTGGTCCGTACCGGTCCATACCGGTCCATACTGGTCCGTACTGGTCCGTACTGGTCTGCCCTTGTCCATACTGGTCCGTACTGTTCCGCACTCGTCCATACTGGTCCATAGTGCTCCGTACTGCCCCCTAGTGGTCCGTACTGGTCACTAGTAGTCCGTACTGGTCCGTACTGGTCCGTTCTGCTCCGTACTGGTCCATAGTGGTCCGTACTGGTCCATTCTGGTCCGTACTGGTCCATCGTGTTCAGTGCTGGTCCATACTGGTCCATACTGGTCCGTTCTGTTCTGCACTGGTCCATACTGGTCCGTTCTGTTCCATAGTGGTCCGTACTAGTCCGTACTTGTCCGTTCTGTTCCGCACTGGTCCGCACTGGTCCATACTGGTCCGCACTGGTCCATACTGGTCCGTACTGGTCCGTAATGGTCTGTTCTGGTCCGCAATGGTCCATACTGGTCCGTTCTGGTCCGTACTGTTCCATAGTGGTCCGTACTGGTCCGTTCTGATCTGTACTGGTCCATACTGGTCCGTACTGGTCCGTTCTTGTCCGTACTGGTCCATAGTGTTCCGTACTGGTCCCTACCGGTCCGTACTGGTCCCTACCAGTCCGTACTGGTCCGTTCTGGTACGTTCTGTTCCATAGTGGTCCGTACTAGTCCGTACTGGTCGGTTCTGGTCCGCACTGGTCCTCACTGGTCCATACTGGTCCGTACTGGTCCGTTCTGGTCTGCCCTTGTCCATACTGCTCCGTACTGGTCCGCACTGGTCCATACTGGTCCATACTGGTCCGTACTGGTCCGTACTGGTCCATACTGCTCCGTACTGCCCCCTTGTGGTCCGTACTGGTCCCTAGTATTCCGTACTGCTCCGTACTGGTCCGTTCTGCTCCGTACTGGTCCATAGTGGTCCGTACTGGTCCATTCTGGTCCGTACTGGTCCATAGTGTTCCGTGCTGGTCCATACTGGTCCATACTGGTCTGTTCTGGTCCGCACTGGTCCATACTGGTACGTTCTGTTCCATAGTGGTCCGCACTAGTCCGTACTAGTCCGTTCTGTTCCGCACTGGTCCGCACTGGTCCATACTGGTCCGCACTGGTCCATACTGGTCCGTACTGGTCCGTACTGGTCTGTTCTGGTCCGCACTGGTCCATACTGGTCCGTTCCGGTCCGTACTGTTTCATAGT